>NC_133623.1:22077907-22147907 GCF_048593235.1 Sminthopsis crassicaudata
AAACTGGAGTGGGGAAAAGATTTGAGGCAGGGAGATTAATCAATCATCTAGATGAGAATCGATGAAAGTCTAAACTAAGGTGGTAGCTGTGGAGGTAGCAAGAAGGGGTCAGATGGGAGAGATGTGAAGAGAGAAAAAGCAAGATGTGGTATTGGATACATAGGATATGAGAGAGAGATGAGATGAGGATAATGTCAAAGTTACAAACCTGGGAGATTGGGAGGATGGTGGTACCAGAAATAGAAAAGTTTGAAAGAGGGAAAGATTTGAGGGAAAGGTTGGCATTTGTTAAACATGTTGTGTCAAAGATCTCCTCAAGACATCAACTTTGAGGTTTGGATAGAATATATACAAGAATGTCATAAGCCAGGTAAACACGATCACTGTAAAATGAATTAATGAAGCTATTTCTTAGTTGGCATTCTTTACTCTGATGTAAAGATCTGTATGAAAAGGATAAATGCTTAAATACTTTTCTATTATGGAGATATGACTAAAATGTTGGAATGTTGTTCTGTAGTAGAGGCAGAGTGGTTAACTGGTTGGATACTACACTGAATTCATTTTGTAAGAAGATTTTTTTAAAGAAAATCTTTATTGGAAAATCTGATTATAGATATTATTTCTTACCAAGGAAAGAACAATATACTTGGGGCAGTTGTTTTATTTAAAACTAAATAATGTATTTTGTGATAAGGCTTTATATACTCACTTAAGAAATATAAATCTTATATATATTATTGTTGTTTTGGACTATAATTCACAGATGTGACATAATAGTTACATTCTTTTTAACCAATAATTTGCAATTTACTATAGTCACAATATTATAAAGTTAGAAATATCAAAGCTATGAAATAGCACATTTCTAAAAATACTTTCACAATCCCAAAAAAGTCATTTGCAAAACAAAACCCCCAAAACAACCCTGAAAGAAATAGCTTAATATTGATACTTTCATTAAACCCTGAGGTAGTATCTTATATTATTTTTAATAACTCTAAATGTCCAATATTATCCCCAGTTTGCAAAAGAGGGAAATATAAAACCATAATATATAATTATGACTTTTTCGGAGGGGGGCATAATCCCTTGGGAAAGTCACAAATTCATTCTATTAAACTAAAAGCGATAAAGAGGCACCAATTTCAGAGTTTCACTTTGGTTATGAGAATTTGTGCCTCATTCTAAATGTACAGTTACATTCAATTACACGTTCCAGTGGAAAACAAAGTAATTATTTCAAGTTGCATATTTATGCACAGAGACGAACGATACAGTCCAAATTAAATGTCTTTTGTTTACCATGGTTAATGAAGTGTAACAAGGCTAAATTCAATGCATATCAACTTAATTATGTCTCAGAGGTAACACTTTAGTAAAGTTTCATCAGAAAGAATATTACTTTGTACCATCAAAAATAGTTCATCAAATGTTGAACAATCTCAGCTTGTGCATGCAATTCATAGTACTGGAAGAGACACACTTTGTATTTTGATACTTTTCAAATGAAATAACTGATCAACTATAAATGGTAAGGCATAGGAAGTTAAGATTTCAGATTATACTTTTCCAAATGCCATGCCTTCATAGTAACTTAAACTGGCTTTCTTTCAATGGAAGAGCATGACCCCTAACAAAACATCAAGGTCATTTCAAATAGTCTCTTTTACCAAAATTGGATTTAGAAAGATGATTGCTTAGCAATTACTTGATGTATGGTATTCTGAGGGCTCATTTTGGCCTATTGCACATGGAGGAAAAGGGACATCATTAGAATATGTATAGAATTGGCATCCTAAGATTTATTATACATTTTATCGCACAAGTATGTATGTGTGTATGTTGGGGAGGGGAGTGGAATTGCAATAGATTGTAGAGCTAAAAAATATCCATGCCCTACATATGATAACAGGAAGTACTAATTGAGGCACATGGTCCTTGATGGAGTTCAGAGGAGTAGGTTACAATATAATCCTGTCCATTCTTTTGCCCATGAGTTCCTCAAGGTGGAAAGTTTCAAGGCAAAACTGTTGAGGGTAAAGGATAGGGCTTAAGAGTAAGGGATACAAGATAGTTCCTTTCTTCTTTCCTAACCAAGGAAAGCAGAGTTATTTTTCAAACTTGATATTTGACCTAATAGGGACAGGAAATGGCAAATCAGGCTCAAATGGATATGCTTCTGGACTTACCTGAGACACTGCCATAGCCCGGCCCTCAGGCATGGTAAAATTCAAGACATCAGGCTGTCTGGAGTCCATTCGTGGTCCAGCAGCAGAGGATAGCATAGGCGGATGGATAGGATAGTTAGAGCTGCTTAAATGTTTGCTCTTTTTCTTAGACTTTCGGCTTGAATCCTTCTTTTCTTTTCGCTTTGAAGATTCATCTCGGTACGCCAACATCCTGTCATCACCCAGGTATTGCATCATTGAACTCTCAGATTCTGGGGCTAGGAGAAAAAAAAAAGAATGTGAATATCAGATTAGGCAGAGGGATGAAAAGTCTCACTTTAGTGCTTACACTTGACTATACTTCTCTGCAAGCAAAAAGCCTCATTTCCTTCAACAGCTTCTTGTGAGTGTTGCTATATGACATTTCAAATGGAGACCACAACCCACAGTTTTCTGCTCAAGTGCTTGTCATATTGAATATATTTACTAAGATTTATGAGAAATGAAATACAAGCATTATCTCAGCTTTTTACAATCCTTTGAACCAGAATGTTTACTCTCCAGAAGAGAACTCTTATTAAATCAGAATTCATGGGCATAATGTGGCCAATGCAAAAAGCTGTTGTTATGTACAGCATAATTGTTACAGAAGACCCAGTACCTTATCTAGCCTCTAGAAATATCAGGAATTTACTGTATCTTGAAATGTAATATCTGCAGATTTTCAAAAATCCATGTTGGGAGTGGAGAAATTAATGCCTTGATTTAAGAGAGTATGGAGTCTTAAAATTCCTGTACTTTACTAATTTTTTAAGTTGGAATCACTTTATATAGCTGCTTTATACTTGGTAGTTCGTGCTTCTGGAAAAATTTGAGTATTTGAACTTTACAGTAAAAGGAAATATTTAACAATCCCTCTATTCAGAAAAAGTCAGATAATGAAATGAAAATTAGTATAACTTGGTTTAACAGCAAGTTCCTAACACAACAACTTCCTGGCTCCTGCTTGAGCCATAAAATCACACTTGGGAATGATTCCAAGATGGCTGGTGGCAACAGTCTCCAATTAAAAGCTAATAGAAATAGATTTCTTTGGGGGGGGTACATAAAAACGTGACTATTTAAATCTCCATTAAATTCACCACTTAGTACATTATTTCTAGGCCAATTAACAGCATGAATTAATATGCACTGAATACTTAACAACCAATCTCTGAAGCACCAATAAGAAAAGTACCTGGTGTGCTCTTGCCAAACACATATTGTGGTCTAACTAAGGAGAAGAGTGGCTTAGCAGATGGGGAGGGGGGAGAGAAGCCAAACTTTGGCTCCTCTGTTTCCACTGCTGTGCTTATTTCAAAGAATATGACTTACATGTGTTAGAGCAGAGGGGACAATGGAGCATAGTCAATAGTCTTGAGTTGCCACTATGGGCAAGCCACTTTGTTGCTTAGGTTCTCAGTTTCCTACTCTATAAAATGGAGGGAGGGGGATTATGTCCTGTCTAGCTCTAAATCCTAAACTAAGTATCTGGAGCTACTTTACTAGATGTGAAGTATATAGTAAGGAATATATAATGTAGAAAATATGAAAATTAGACATATTGTGTCGTTATGCTTTTTAACAAGCCCTTAGGAACAATACTCATCATTTTCTATCCCAAATCAAGTATTGCCAGAGGCTGATCCAGACTCTTTAACTGACACCATCTTTGAAGGTATATATAATATGCTTTGCTTATAAATGAAGCTACTGTTATTTTTCCTCCTCCAAGACTAGTCTGTTTTAGTTACATGACATAAGCAAGGCAAGTGATTTAATCTGGCTACTTGGCAGGCTCTCCTATGTACAGGTTGGCAGTGAAACCCTACAATAGCTGCTAACAGTCAGAGGGGTAAAAAGACCGGAAAGTAGCAAACGCATAGAGCGTGTTCTGGATGACAAATGGCCTTGATGAGATCACATCTCCATTTTAAAACTATCGCCCTATTGGGGCCACATTCCATAAATATTATCTTATGGAGTGAAATTTTACTTTCGGAGGTTGCTATCTGTCTTGGGCCAAAAAGGAAGTGGCATTACCTAACCATGTGACAAGCAAGGTTCAAAGCAATGTCTTGGGAGAACCAAGTACATTTGGAGCTTTTAGTCTCTACTGGAACACCTGTTGGAGCCACATTCACAGTTTTTCAAATGGCCCTCTTTTTAAGTTTACAGATGAAATTTTGATTTACAAATTTCCATGAACATTTTCTCAGGGAAAAATGAAAGAGAACACTGATCCTTAATGATTCAAGCTCCTTCCTTTCATGAATAAGTGGGCCTCTGGATGAAAGAAGTAAGCTTTGCCTATATCCTTAGCTTTCATTGCCACCAAAATACAATGAACATTTCACTAACTACCCTGTTAAATGTTTTCAGGCTTTCTAGGTGTTGGTCCAGAACCTTCATCTTCTATTCCTGCCTGTTCTGCTCTTATCACTGGCCATCCTTTAATTTGCATACTTTTGCTCTGAGATTATCTGTAATTTGTGCCTGTTTGCATATGTCTCCCCCATTAGACAGATCTCCTTAAGTGGAAGGACTATCTTTTGTCCTTCTTTGTATCCCCAGCACTTAGCACAGTGCCTGATGTATACTAAACACTTAAGAAATGTGAATAATTCATTTAACATGGATGGGATTATTTGTCATTTAGGGGAGGGAGTAGAGGGAGGAGGGGAAAATTTGGAAAAGTGAATACAAGGGATAATGTTATAAAAAAATTACCCATACATATGTACTGTCAAAAATTATGATTATAAAATTAATAAAAAAAGAAATGTGAATAATTTACTGAGTAATTCTGGAATGTGTCTTGGTTATTTACTTGATTTCCAAAGCTCCTTTAATCATAGGTCTTATCTTTCTAAATCTTATAGATTTATTCTATATATCTGCAGTCCTTTGGAGGGTGAGGACAGAGTGATGAGGAGTGGCCAAAGTGGAATTCATACACTGAAACAGGCCCTTTTGGAGGAGATGGGGCAGGTCTGAGAGCACAGAAAGGAGCGAGTACCCATCAGCCCCTCTACCCTGAATAGCTATATCTGCTGATTATAAAAGGCAAAGTGGTACAGTGGAAAGAACATGCTCTCTGGAGTGAGAAAAACCGGATTCAAATCCTGCCTCTGACACTATCAAACTATGGACAAGTCACTTGGCCTCCGAGTTTCCTTTTCCTCGCCCATAAAATGAGGGGTTTGAGCTAGATGGTCTATGAGATATCTTTTAGTTCTATGATCCTATAAAAACATAGAAAGGAAACTTGGTATTTTTTCAGGCCACCTGCCTAATTCCATTTATATCTATAGGCAAATGGTGAGCTGTTTACATTTAGGATGGAATCAATCACAATAATCAACCAAATATTGATATAACAATATGCCAGGCACTTGGCTAGGTGCAAGGGAGAAGAAAAGCAAAATAAAAGAATACCTGCCCTTGAGGAGTTTTCATTTTAATCCAGGAAACTATGTATATCTAGATACACACACACACACACACACACACACACACACAGACACACACACACACACACAGACACACACACACATACACACACACATATATACAAAATAAATTCAAGGTAATGGGGTGGGTTGGAGACAGAGGTTGACACTACAACTACAAAGTCAGGAAAGGCCTCATGAACAAAATAGATGAGCTTCCAAGAAAATTTAAGCTTCAAAAAAAGGAGAAGTGAGGAAAAAGAACATCCTTGGGTAAAGAGATGGGTATGGGAAATTCTATGTCACATATGAGGAACACCAAGAAGTACTGTATATCTGGAGAGCAGTTTGTGAAGAGAAGGAATAAATAATATTCTTTGAAAGGTAGGTTAGCACCAGCTGTGAAAACCTTTAAAGGTCAATCACAGGGATTTGTAACTGATCCTAGTGGTACGGAGGGAACCATGGAAGTTTACCAAGCAAAGGAGGGACATGCTCAAACCCAGATCTATGCACTAGGAATAGCAGTTTACAATCTGTGTGGCAGACATTTTGGAGAAGAGAAAGGCTGGAGGCACAGGATAATAGGATTACTGTTGACAAATGATTTCAATTGTCTTTTCCCAAAAAGGAATGACCTACAAGAAACACAAATCTAGGCATTTTTCACTGCTTTCAGTCATACCTCTTCTAATGAATTTCATTACAATATTAGCCACCAAGTCTTTTGCTCTTACAAAGGAAAAACACAAATTACATCCTTTAAGTTTCAGTCTTTATCACTTTAAACAAGTTTCAGGTCTATAGTGTGTACATAAAATGTGACACAACAAGTCTGAAAGTCTAAGAAAGGCTAAACCCAGAAAAGAAACTAAGACCTAGGAGGAATGCGTATCAAATTTAGCTTACTTGGATCTTATTGATTTTTCCGGACATCCCCATGGGCTACACGGAAGGCAAATTGTACCTCTCTGGTCAGATTTATTTTGTAGTCAGGTATTTAGTATTTTTCATAATTAAAGGAAAAGATTCAGGCAGAGTAGAGGGGAAATAGGAAAACCAAATATCTTTGATGGTGAAAATCTTTCATGAAAAAAAAATCTACCTTTATCTTATATAAATCTGAGATGAATTATCAGATGAGTGGGGTGGGATGGAGAAGAATCTAAAATTCCCATTCTATTTTTTTTGCTGACAGATCCTTGATTTTTAGCCAACCTGAAGTATGGGAAGGTACCAAGGAAGAGCTTTTCAGTCCCAGGCAGCCTGATTCTAGTTGAAGAATTGAAATGGTCCAATGGCTAAGGTGCTGTGGAGTGTCAGGCAATCTCCCACCCAGCTTGGGTCCCATCCCACATTTCTGATTGGGTACAAAGCACTGTGTAGCACCTTCCTTAGTTCCTTTTAACCTTCATTTCCTCTTGGTTAATGTTTATGAGTTGGCTACCAGCAAATCTATTTATTGAAGTATGTGTGTGTGTGGGGGGGTGGGAAGCGGTAACAAGCCCCAATGCCAGAGTCGATGCCTCTGAGGAGGGAATATGTAGGTAGGGGCAGGCTAAAGACACTGCAAAAACACTTCCTATTCTTGAAGCTGTCCATCTGTAATGTTGCTTGAATTGGACAGTTATAGATATGAGAGAGTTTTCACAGTGCGACTTTGCCATCTTAGAGGCAGAATACATTTTTACAGTTTGAAGAAAACTGGTGAACTCACCTCTGCCACTTCGCCTGTGCATTCCGTGTTCTCTGGAATCCCTCACCCAGCCATATTCTGGGGGCATGGAGACAGGCCTCGGTTCAGCTGGAAACAGTCCAACAAGAACCAATTATTTTTTCACTCCATAATAATGCAAGGTTGCTGAAGGGGAGAAGATCCATTATGTGTTCTTTGCATAAAGAATATCAGTATAGTCTCTGTATTTGCATATATCTGTTATTAATGCTGATGTTTTCCCAAATCATCATGCCTTGGCTCAAAAACAAGGTCCACAGAGTCGGTGTTAAAGCAATATATATAAAAAGTTTGTTTTATCAGTGATACATTTGGCCCATATTAAAAATGTCACAGGCTAGCTACAGAAACTGAGATAGCTCTATCTGAAAATCAGAGCAAATTCTGGAACTAGTAAATTAAATGCTAGGACACAGGAAATTGGATAACAGCAATAACCTGGGAAGGAAGGGAGGGGGAGAGGGAGAAGAGATGGAAGAAGGATTTAAAAACAAAGGCTCCCAAATGATGGCACTTTGGGTAGTTTTCATTCAAGATATCCATTTAATCAAATAGCAACAGCACAATGGGACAGGAAGCTTCTGTGTCTTTCATTCTATGTATAGACTTGTCAGTGGCTTTAGGGGCCCAACCAATAAGCCAGGAATATTGTAAACCTGACTTCGGGGGATTATCTTTTTGACCTTGTCAATGCACATTATCATCACCAAGCACATAAAACAGCCATCTAGATTGTGAGTCAACCTCCGTCAGAAACATACAGCCAAATCCCCAAAGCTTTCCAAATGCCAAGCGGAGACTAGGTACGGAGCCTATTTGTTTAAGGCTCAAGTTATTAGGAGAAAAAATTAGAAGCTGCCCAGCTACCTTATCCCGCTACACCCCACACCCCGAGAATAAGCCATGCTGACAGTACCCTAACACCTTACAAGAATTCCTTTACTCAGTCATTCGAATCTTTACTGTTAGTGATAATTATGAGAAACAAATTATATGCTCAGTGACTACACTGACAGGCTCATTTAGTTTTTCACTAATTGATTAAACATTTTACTGACTAATAGTCTTCATTTGATAAACGAAAGAAAATAGTGAATGGTAAAATATTTTTAAATGGAGAAGTTATCCATTTGTCATCACTTGCTCAGTACATATGGGGATTCCATTAGTCACTTTCTTTTATTCTATTAGTTCTTTTGTGACTGGAATAATCTGTTTAAAGAGGAATAATTAGAACAATAGTCATTTAGATTTATGATCCATTTTCTTTGCCTTGAATTTGATTTCCTTCTATGTATTTTTCCATTTACTTTGCCTCCACTTGTCTGTCTTTGTGCATTATTAACATCAAATCCTCTATAAGTAAATGACAGGTATCTCAAAAGGGGGCCCTACAATGCAGATGAGCTGGATTCAAATCTTGGGCATCATTATGTTATCCGTGTGATCCCAGGCAGGTCAGAGGATGTAGGGGACCTTGAATCTCATATGGTCCAATCCACTCATTTTTCTTTTTCTTTTTTCTTTTTTCTTTTTTTTCCCCTGAGGCTGGGGTTAAGTGACTTGTTCAGGGTCACACAGCTAGGAAGTGTTAAGTGTCTGAGATCAGATTTGAACTCGGGTCCTCCTGACTTCAGGGCTGGTGCTCTATCCACTGCTCCACCTAGCGGCCCCTGTCTACTCATTTTTCTAAGGAGGTAAATGAAGGCAGAGGAGATAAAGTGGCTGGTCCAAAGTCTTGTGGGTAGTAAAAGCAGCAGAGCTGGAATTTAGAGCTAGATGCTCTGACATTAAAACTACATCAAGCACCAGAACCTAAGACTGAGCAAGATCTCATATTTTCACAGCAGAATCCTATCTAAATGTCACTTCAAGAGTCAAAAAGATATTTTTTCTTCAATGATTGTATTACACATCAATCGTTTTAGTATACTCACTCAAGAAATCAGGTATACAATTACATCACATACTCATTACATCATCATACAATTGTATAAAAATCCATTTGGGACAATTAATAAACTTTCATTAAGTTCCTATTATATGGCGGGCACTGTGGTAAGAGCTGGGCGTGAATATCCCACAGAATAATATCATCCTCTTCCAAACACAGTCTATTCCAGAATGGAGGGAATCCTTTGCAACTTGAGCTGGACACTGTTTGGACAGATCAAGGTAAATGGTGCTTCAAATAAGTGTATGGAACTATGTACCAATGGATGGCACAAGTAGATATATAAAATGGATTGCAAAATTGGGACAAATGCATAAAGGATGGAATCATAAATGGCTTGAAAGTTTGTGGGACCTAACTAAGGTGGGGGGCTGCGAAGAGCAACACAACTGTGGACTAGGTAGAATATGGCAGTTCTACTGTGGCAGTTCCTAAGAATGGAAAGGCAAAGTGTAGTAAGATGGGAACAACTGATTCTGATACTAGTTTTTATTCAAATAATATCCTTTATCTTTCAGGACATAAAAAACATTGCACTGTAGACTTGAGAAGAAGAGGAGAGAGTTTACTACTTTGTTTCCACATTTTCCTCTTGTCTAAACACTTGCTGGGCTTTGGAGTATATTTGTGCCAATCAATGCGGAGAAATTTCATAAATGCCAGAACATGGGTTACAAAAAATAAACAAACTTAAAGAACATAACCTCCAGTTTCGTGTAATGATTTTCCAAAGTGAAAGCTGTTAATCTGCACAAAGGGCACGCTGTATGGTGCCACAGCAAAGCTTTCTCTGAGCGGCAGTGTAAGAATGTTTTGGGTGGAAATTCTGGTTGCTTTTTTATGAAAAGTTCTCCTTCTGATGGACAGCATCAGATTGTGTGTCAGCCAATGGATGGCAAGACTTTCAGACCTGAGGATCTGGGTAACATGGAAGAACACACAGCAAACAATTCTTCATTTTTACAGGAACAACATTTCCTACTTAAGATTCTTGAGAATTACAAAGGAAACTTGAAATTAATGAAACTTTTTTACCTCATCTTTCTTTTCAACTGACACAATGACATATTCATTAATTTCTAAGTTAAATATATAGGACCTTGAGGAATGGTGCTATATATAGAACAAATAAATACTCAAATAAATAGCTGCTTCTGTCTGCAAAACAATTCAAACATTCTGAAACAAGAACTGTAAATAGGCATGTCAGGATAAAAGCAACGGGCAAAGAAAATAATAGTGATGCTGAGATTTACAAAATTGGGCAAATGACGGTGCCATTTTTTTAAAAGAATAATTGTATCTTGGGTTCTTTTTAAATTCTGTTGTGGTATGATCAAGGCATAAAAAAATGAAGGTAATATCGAAATGATGGACATGACAGGACTTAGTTAATTTGGTAATTATAAATTTAGAGCGAATCAAGTAGTGATTATTCAATAATGAAGGTGAACAAACTAAATCCAGTGTAAGATATGGTAGTTGTGTTGGTAGTCTAAATAAACATTGCATCTAGGTAGATTCTGTGTATCAATGAAAAAAAATATGAGTTTAATTCTTTCTTTCTTTTTCTTAGTGGCTATTTTTCTGCTTTTAAGAAAGTATTTAGTCTGAACTCTTATTACCCCAGCTTTCTATAATTCTTACCTGTGCTGAATGTTGATGAAAGCCATTAATCTTTAATCTGTAAAATGGCTTTGAAAATTGCTCTTTTTTAATCCTAAATGACTGGAATGAGTAGCATTACTTTTGCCACCACCAAATGATGATGAAAAAGGGGTAGGTGGTATCCAAGTGAAACATTTAGTCATGATACTTGTATCATGTATACATGATACTAGTGTATCATCCACATGTTAAGTGTCATATCATAAAGTATCTGTAGATTTTACAAAATATTTCTGTTTTTATAGGTTTTTGGTCTTATATAAATATAACCCTAAAATTCCAAATGGCATGTATCATTCTTCCAAAGGGCGTTCTTGAATATTCAAGATTTGTATTGAGGGAGAATTGCAGTTTTAAAATTTTATTGATGTGTTCAGCTCTTACACAATTGTTCTCACTAAATAGCCAAACATCTTTGAAAGAAAATTCTCTCCAAAAGCTATATCATTAGTTCTTAATAGAAAGGATAGATGTGTCTTTTTATTTGGTGTTGTATCATTAACATTAACTGCTGTTGTGGTATTTGATCAGAGTTCTTATAGCCTGTCCATGCCAACTTTACTGAAATCACTGCAGTGGAAAATATCATGCTCTTGTCTGAATTTTTTTGTCTGTAGAACTTCAAACAAATATTCTCATTTTTTGGTGAATTCTTCCTGTGAATCATTCCTTTTGTCTCAATAATATTCCATGATATTAAGATACTCTACTTTGGTTAACTATTCTCCAATTATTAAGCAATATATTGTTTCTAGTTTTAGGCTATCACATATAATTCTGCTATTAATATTTTTGATTATATGAATGTTTTCTTGCTGTCGATAAACTTCTTGGACTATGTAGTGAACCAACTTAGTAAATTTTCTTATACAATTGCAACTGTCTTCCAGAATGGTGGAAGCAACTCATATTTACAGTGGGGTAAATTAGAATTACTATGGACCCTCAGTTACTTCAAAATGACTTTTCTCTCCTTTTAGCAATTTTCTGAGCAAAAAAAGATGTTAGTTGATACCTCAGAATTTTTAAATTTACATTTTTCTAATTGTTAGTGCCTACCTTTTTTGGGGTCAGATTATTTGTATTCTTTTGAAAACTGATTCTTGTCTTTTGACCATTTGTCTGGCAAGGGAATGACTCTTAATTGTCAGTTACCTGCTGATATTGAATGTCTCTTTTGTTTGACATTCAATGCAAATATATTTTCCTTTAAATTGTACCTTTCCTTGTTTTTTTCAATTCAAGAAATATTTATTAAGCATATAGTATATGTGGTATTCTGTGGGGATATATTCAGGAAACAGTATACATACCTTGCCCTCAAGGGGCTTACAATATAATGGGAAAAACCATTTGGAAAATGAATGAAAAAAACCCCAAAACAATCATACAAGTGTAAGATGGGAACACTCCTATAGTACTCCTAAGACTAGGAAGTAGTTCAGAACTTCTTCATAAGATTAATATGTCAGCAATGCAACATGGCAGAAGGAAGGAAGGAAGGAAGGAAGGAAGGAAGGAAGGAAGGAAGGAAGGAAGGAAGGAAGGAAGGAAGGAAGGAAGGAAGGAAGGAAGGAAGGAAGGAAGGAAGGGAGAGGAAAAGAAAATATAAGAAAAGAAAAGAAGTTAATACTATCTCAGAGTTTATTAATAACTAGATCAAGCAAGGTGATACCCTTACTGTCCTGTCCTACTCAGATCATATCTAGAGTGATACGTTTGTACCTTTGCTTGTGATTCTAGATGCATTGATATTATATGGGTAAAACCTTTTACATTTTGTTTAATCAAAATAATCTATTTTACTTTTGATGATGTCTTCTCTCTGTTTACAAATCTTTTTCCTATTTACCTACCATTGTAAAAGATAAAACTTTATACTTTCATCTAATTTTTTATGATGTGACTTTTTAAACTAAATACTTTATGTAAATGTAACTAATAATTTGGAATTTATTGTGTTAAAAAGTATATGATGTTTATCAAAACCTAATTTCAGTGAATGATAATAAAGTATATTTTGGACATGCTATTTGACATGCTGATGGGACTTCTAGTTTGAAATGTCTCATGTCAAAGATGTTTGTCTGGACTTTAGGAGAGAAATTAGGGTAAGGACTAAGAATAGACCTTAATAGCCATCTAGTCAAACACATAATTTTCAACGTATTCAACAAGTGATAATTCAACTGTAACTTTAAGATCGTCTATGAGGAAGACCCCGATCCCTCCCAAGTCAGCCCTTTCTAATTGTTCTGACTATTTCTAGCTGTTTTATTTTTACCCTACCACCTGCACTTGGGCAACCATTCTCATCTCTCCCTGCTCCTTTTCCCATCTCTCACAATCTTAGACTCTGCTCCAGGATCAGCTGGTTGGGGAGTTTTCAGCCTAAGCTTCTAGTTACCAGACTGCCCATGTTCCAGTCATCAATCTCCTCTCTCCTCCTTCCCACACAGAGCTGGATTCTGCTCCCTTTGTCCGCCCACCCCGCCCCATCTCAGATATATGAGTTTTTGTAATATCTTGCCCCAAACCAGGCCTCCATGCCACTCCATGCTGCCATGTGCAGATCCCTCCACACTTCTCTTCAGATCTCTTCTAGGAGTTGTTGTCCTCATTAGAATGCAAGCTCCCTGAGGGAAGGGACTATCTTGCTGGCTGGCCTGTATTTTTATCTACAGTGTTTAACACATAGTACATATTTACTGGTGCCTGGCACCACAGCAAATGTTTACTATTTAGCTAGCAATGTGACTCTAATTGTTAAAAAGATTCTGTAGATCAGTGTCAAATTTGACTCTGCCATTTCTCTACCTTTCATTTCTGGCTCTTCCCCTACTTCTCTCCTCCAGACAGAACTACTCGAATCCCTCTTCTAGGTGACAGCTAAGTCATCTTTTTTCCTGGCTTGAATTTCTCTTTATTTAGGCCTTTTATTTTTATAAAAGTTATTTTGTAGTTATATTCCTATGTATGTTTTGGTAGGTTAATTCCCACATATAGTTTTTTTTTATGTCAAATGTAATTTACTTTCCCATATCCTGGGCTTTATTAATAATGTAGAAAAAAGTCAATATTTTTGGTAGATTTCTTTTGTAGTATGCTTTAATGAAGCTATTGTCTTGATTAACTTGTTTGCAAGTTTTCTTGGGTTCATTAAGAAAAGCATAGAAACATCTGAAAATAAAATAAGTGTACCTCTATTCTGACCATGTTTCCCTGAGCTTGTATTTTTATATTATTATAACCAGCAGGCACCATGGTGTAGTGGGGTTAGATCCCTGACATTTAGTAGTTTGTGTGTGAGACCATGAGCAAGTCTTTGAGCCTGGGGCAACTGTCTCATATTTATCTACTATGCCTCAGGGGCAGGAAGGGAACGGGCATTTTTTCAAATGTCTCAGGGACAAAGCAAAGTGCTTTACAAATATGACATCATTTGACCCTCACAAAAATCCTGGTAAGTAACTACTAAATCATTCCCCATTTTACAGTTGAAGAGCCTGAGGAAGGCAGAGTTTAAGTGCTTTGCATGGGATTACACATCTGGATTTGAACTCAGATCCTAGAGCTCTTATTTACTATATCTCCTAAGCTGCTTTTATTCTATTTAGTTATAGATGGGCTCTCTCACTGAGAAACTCTTCAATGTATTGTTACAGATAGCATTTCTACAACTATTTTAAATAGAAGTGAAGGCATTGGTCAGTTTTGTTTTCCTTCTGAACTTATTTATTCAGTGTTTGTTATTACAAATAATGCTAGCTTTTGTTTTAGAAAAATACTTTGGATCCTGGTATGGCAAAAAAACACTTTCATTCCTGTAATGACATAACAAGCTTCTATGACATAAATGAAATCTCTATTTTGTCAGCATTTTTCCATGTCTGTCCATGTTTCCATGACTCTAGTCATGTGATTTTAAACAACTCATTATTAATATAATTTATCATGTTTTTCTAAGGTTGAACTATCATTTAATTCCCAGTATAAATCCAACCTGCTTAAAATGATTAATTTCTCATGGCATTTTCCTGTGCTCTGGAGTCTGCCCTCACCTGCCTTCCCCACTTTTCAGCTCTCTTTTCTGTGTTGTCCTCTTTGATTCCTTTTCCTATCTGTATCTCCATTAAGCCACCCCATCTCTCTAGCCTTCTGATTGGAGAGCTATCACCTTTTTTAGCCTGACCAAGGCCCTTATGTTGCCATTTTCAAGACATTTTCCTACCTTTACAACTCTAGTTCTAGGGAAAAAATCAAATCAATACTGCCATCCCTGAAGAGGTTATGTCAATCAAATGCTCTGTAACTATATTCATCAGCTCTGTGACTTTCCAAACTAAGATACTCCTTTCTAACCACCACTCTGATATATATGTTGTCTCTCCCCATATCGTAATACAACTATTTAAGTTTTGGAATTATCAACTTGTTGATTTTCTAGGTTTTTAAAAACATTACATATTCAATTGATGGGTCTTTTCTTTCTCCCATGCATAAATACATGAATTAATAAATAGAATAATTATTTTAGTTATGTCATAGATTTTGAGATGTTTAATTATCATTGTTATTAATATGATTATTTGTTTCTATGATTTGTTCTTTGAAATGCTCATCTTTTAACATTATTTAGTTTTTATTTGAGGCTCTTTGCTCATTATTTAGTTCATCAACTATAACATTTATTGTATTACATTCTCTTAATAATGTGCTTAATATTTCTACCTTTTTGCATTCAAATAGTTTTTAAGTCCTCAGCAGGTGGTCAAAAAATTTTAAGATGCTTTATATTGTAGAAAAATAAATATTTTCCTTAATATTCCCATTGAATAATAACAAAGGTATATTATATCTAATTGTGCTAGAATTCTCCTGAGATTCTAAGTATCTTTCTTATATATCTTTCTCATAGATTTCAATATGAAAGAATAATGTTGAAATTCTCAATAATTAGTGACTTAGTATCTAGGTTTTCTTATGATTGTCAGCTTATCTTGTAAGTACTTAAATGTTATACCATTCAATACCTACATACCATTCAATAGTTACATATTTAATATTGACATTGTTTCATTAGGGGCAACAAGGCAGGTTTGATAAAGAATCTGCTTTAGAGCCAGGAAGATCTGGGTTCAAGTCTTGCCTCTAGCTTATATTGGCTGTGTCAGTGCTGGTGTAAACTCCCTAAGATTAAGTTACAGAGAAAGGACCAGTTTGTACTGACAAAGGGAGTTTTTTTCATCTGGGAGCTATCTTTATCATTGGTCCCCATGCCTATCTCGATTGTTTTGTCATCTCTAGCACTCAAGTGAGAGAATATTTTTCAAGCACTTAGCACACAGTAGTCTCTCAACAAATGAGTATTTCCTTTCTTAAGAGTATGGAAAATTCTATAAGAAACATTTAGAATCAAAAAAGTTAAGAAAAAATTTAAATTAAAAGAAAATTGAATAAAATTTAGTCAGTGAGTTTAATCTTCCAGAAGCCAATAAACAGGCAAACAATTGAAAGAAAGATCTGTGGCACAAGGAGCCATGATCCCAAATCGTCAGCAGAATCAAATGTCAAATATGGCTCAACTTGACAAAATCACCATCATCTGATCAGATGCTCTGGCACACCAGTGTTCAGCTGTCAGAGAAAAAATTTCCAGGCTTTGATTTCTCAAATCCAGTCCACATCACGGATTCCATCTTTTTTCTGTCATCTTCTAATTTTCAAGGTATTAAATAAAACCAACTGCTTATGGGAGGAACATCTGAGCTAATGTTTGTGTCAGAAACAGGAAGGTTTTTGGTGACAATGCAACATAAAGAAACATTTGAAGTTTTTTTTTTTTTCCCTAGTTCTTTGCAAAGAACATCTTAGCTGATAGTGAGGCTGAGAAAATCTGGTAGATTTTCTGGTGAGGTAGAAAGGAGGATAAATTGAACAAATTAAAAATCATTTAGTAGGCATTGAAATGCTGCATTGCTCCTAAAATAATTTCCACTTTAATTCAAATAAACATAACTAGTAGTTCTTAAAGGCTTACTATGGACAAAAGACACATTATGAGGAGATAGGTACTCAAAGGTTTAAAAATGTGCAAGGAGGGGGAGGGATGGCACTTGTGCACATATACCCCCACCCCCACCCACCCACCCACCCATCCACACAAAGTCTCTATCTGGAGGACCAGATATTCTCCCAGGAACAAGCAATATTTACAGAGATAAGAAATGATATGAATTTAAAGGGGTGAGGAGAGCAATGGGCTTTGGCAGAGCCTTCCTTCAGGCAGTCCACAGAATTGCACCCAGAAAGAAGCTAAGGATTTACTGAATCACTGCCCTTTTTTCTGTCTTTTTCTTTAAGTAAGCCAGTTTTCTTATGAGGTTAGTTTGCACATTCTACCTGGGGAAATTATGAGATACCTCCAGCTCTTCTCCAAACCTGATCTATATATGTATCCTTTGGTCCTCTGGGGACAAGAAAGAATTGCCAAGGTTTTTAGATGTCTGAATTTGCACATGACCATATATTGCAACTCCCTGGGACAACAGTGCAAAGGACCTCAAATTGCTGGAAAATTGGTGGACTTGGCTTTTGCCTTGGAGAAGAGCAGAAAAGAGCTGCTGGAAGAGCTAGGCTCTGGTTGTGTCTGACTACTCCTGACCCTCGGGACCATAGCAGGTCAATACTGGGGATTTTGGGGCAAAGATACTGGAGTGGTGTGTTCATTTCCTTCTCCAGTGGACTTGCCCCGGGGTCTGACAGTTCTCTGTGCTTGAGGTCACATTTGAATACAGGTTTTTTCTGTTTTAGAGGGGCCAGCTTTGCTGGCAAGTGCATGGTTATTTGGGGCATTCATGAAGTTACCAAAGACACAATTGCACAGTTAGAGGAGTCTTGGTCCCGTGCATGGAGCGTCAAAGGAATTGCAAACATAGAACTTTCCTCTCACAGCATCATGAATGTGTGTGTGTGTGTGTGTGTGTGTGTGTGTGTGTGTGTGTGTGTGACTAGCTATACTATTTCAATTTTTTTCTTGCTCTTGGAAGTTCTACAAAGCTACAACAAAGAGTTGTTAGTTCTAAGCTCCTGTCCTATATTTGAAATATAAAGTAATCAATTCTGGTGTCTGGTGGATCTGGATTTGCAACAGTACTAATGAGGACCATTGTGAATGAACATACAAATTTCATAATCAAAAGGGAAGGGGATACCAGGAGGAAATCCGAGGCCAAACAAAAAAAAGGATCAAAACTTCAATGTCATCTTATTGTTGCTCTTCAGATTGATTTGGGGAAGAGTCCTGTTGGCTCTGGCTTCGTATATACTTTAGGCTATTGGGTATTTTCACTGAAGATTCCACTACTAGCCAGCTTTAAGGTGACATCTTTTAAGGTGATAGTTCATTTAAAAATATTAATTTCCTAAAAATCCCCAGGGCTCTGAAGCACTGTATTATAGGGTGGCTTCAAAGTCTTAATGTACTCAAAAGCTATTAAATCTTTAAAATGCACTAAGACTTTTGGGGATCCCTTATATGTCAGGCCATACAATTTTTTTTTACATGTTCTTGAGGAAAAATGGGGGTAGTTCAGACCTGTGATTTCATCAGTGGCAAGAAGTCTCAGAATGGATACTCTCTCCTCAAATACTGTTGCAAATTGGTATTGCATCAATAAATTCTAGTCTTAGAGGATTCCCTGGGACAATAACAGATTAAGTGACTTGCTCATGATAAAGGAGGCAAGTCAGCGATAAGCCTTGAATTTAGATCTTCCTGACACCAAGGCTAACTTTTTGCCCATGATGTCAGGCTGCTTTTTCTTCATGGAAATAAGTACAAATCAAACAGCATTTTCAATTCAGATCAGTTCAAACAATCATTTATTAAACCCTTACTATGTCTAAGGCCCTGGGCTTAGTGTTGAGGATTCAGACAAAAATGAAACTGGCCCTCTATTCAGGGATCATATATTCTTCTATAGGAGAAACATTTGAAATGCTTTAGGATGGCTAGCTATTTAAAAATAGATTCTTAACCTGATGTTCACGAACTTATTTGATAACTGTGTTTCAATACAATAGGTTTCTTTGGTAAATGCTCGCTATTTTGTTGTCGGGTATTTGTTTTATGTCTTTAAAAATATGATTCTAAGAAAGGTTTCACCAGACTACCATAGGGGATCCATGACATAAACAAGCTAAAGACCCACTGATTTAAAAGAATTTCATATTAAATCTTTTTAGACCGAATAATCATTTCTATACAGTTAATAAGTTTGTGCTACAGTGTGCTGACTTTTCTTAATTGGAGAATTACCTGTCTAGGCTATTAAACATTCAGACTAAGTCATGTTTATTGGAAATTATTTTTCACATAATCCTATTTTCAAATAATTATTAAACGACCAGTTATTCCTAAAACTAAAGCAAAATTTTAAACTCGGCATGATATAGTAAAAAGCAATGGTTTAGAAATCAAAAGACCTCCGTTCTTCCCTCCATGCCATTAACTGACTATTTAACCTTGGGCTGGACTTCTCTTTTGCTGCCATCAGTTTATCTTTAGTTGCTATAAAGTTCTTCCCCTCACTCTGGTCTATTCACTTGATTTAGCTCATAGCCCCAAGGCTATTTCACCTTAACATCATCCTCCAGTCTTTCTTCTGTTCCAGTGTTTGACAGAGTGGTCCTTTTCTTTTCCAGGAGACCAACCATTTTTCAGGTATCTTTGATCTCATGCCCTCCCATCTTCTTCAGCTGATTGCCTCCATTATCATCCACTTTTCCTTTAGCCTTAAATCTTTGCCTATCTAATGATTCCTTCCTTGCTACCTGCAAACCCATTCAAGTCTTTCCAATGCTTACAAAGCCCTCACTAGACTATACCAATCTCTCAGGCCACAAGCTTTCCCACTCCTAGGAAAAATATGTACCCTTGTTGCCTCGTCTTTATTTTTCATTTATTTCTTAATCCTTTGTAGTCTGGTCTTCAATTACATCTGATCTCTAAAAAGTTATCCATGATCTTTTGATTGAATAAATCTGATGACCTTTTTTCAATCTGTATTATTCTTATCTTCAAAATTTAACATGGATGCGTACCTTCTTCTCTTGGATACTCTCTCCTGTCTGGATTTTCATGACATTGTTGGTTCTCCTCCCACTTACATGATTCGCACTCATCCACATATGTAATACTACAAAAGCTTGTCATTTCTTGCTCCGTAACATCTCTTACGTCCCTCCCCTTATCTCTCCTAGTCACCACTTATTTCTTGGCACACAGTAACTACTTCATAAGTGGTCATTCATTCATTGTTAGAAACAATATAAAAGAATGACAGCAATAGGAATTGGACATGCTGCTCATGACATCAACAATATTAACTGTGGAAATAAAGGGGCCAAAAGACAGGGGATTATTTATTGATTTTTACAAAGTAAAAACTAAGTGGAAATTTTCACTACTCCTCCAAAAGAAAGCTGCTCAGAAAGCCACTTCTCATATTATTTAATTTAGTCCAGTATAACTGAATTTTTAAGTACTGAGTTTGCAGAGCTCTTCTCAGGGAATATGAGAATTTATATATCAATTTCTTACTTTCTCAGACACAATGTTATAATTATTACAGGTAAGTTAATATTATGGAGGAGTAATGATCCCACTTGACACAAAAATGGCTCTATATAACATTCTTATTTGGTGGAAGTCTTAGAGAGATGTAGGTACTTTTTTATTGGGGTGAGTCATACACTGTAATAAAAGAAATGGATATGTACATATTTTCATATATGCACACATAAATATTCACAAAAATATATAAATATTTACATGTTGTGTTCTCAGTGTAAATGCTAGTATCACACAGTATAAAATTTGCCAAGTATAAGGTATTAAACACTCAGGGAAATACGATTTGTTTCCAATTTGAAATGTTGACCAAGAAGTAAAAATAAATAACTGAATTTTGCCCTCTCCTTGGTAAATGAGACAATGAGTACCTCATTTTGTAGATGCTTTGGCATGTGGTATGTGCCCTGAAGTCATTCAATAAATATTTGAGAGATTTCAATTACTTTTACATTCACAGTGTCATAATATTCAATGTTCATGGGCAAAGTTTCTTTTTTATGGATCAGTGGTTAATTGGATCACAGGAGTTTATGTACAAAAATGAGAGTAAGAATTTTGGGGTATTTTATACAGAAAACTGGTGCTCAGAGAGACCATATGTACTTAGAGTAGCCGAGTTTTAGGGGAATAAGTGGCTGAGTTTTAGTGGAGTACATTCAGTTTAGTTTTCTGTTTTTACTGACTTATAATCCAGATGCATGTGAAAACAGATCAATAAAGGAGGATGAGCACTTCGGAAGAGGGTGACAATATTCCCTTCATAACCAGGAGCCAACCTTAGCAAAATAACTGAAGAAATAAGAAACTCTGACTACTTTCTATTTTAAGAGGATGAAGAGAGGGAAAAGATCAGTCATTTAACGAAATCTGCTGTGTCTTCCAAGTAATCTCCTAGGGAAGAGAAATTCATTTTAATTTTGATATGTAAGGGCTTGAACTTATCCAGGCAATGTTTACATGAAGTTCTGACCCCAGATTTATGGTGCCTAAATTTGCCATTTGGTTTCATGGGCCCAGGATCCTTGAGCACTCAGCTAAGTGGTTTTTACTTATCCCTGTTCAAGAGAAAGAAACTGAATATCTGAGGCTTAGATTTCCTGTCTCTGAATCTGCAGTAAAATGGTGTCATCTCCTCTAAAGCCATGAAAAATGGCCAAAAGACACAATCCTTGACTATTCTTTGATAACTGGAAAAATAGTTTTTCACTTCCCCAAACAACTTTTACCTTTTAGAGAAGAGGTACCACTTTGGAAGTGACAGAAGGTCATTAACTTAATTTGCCAAATATGCCACCTTTGAAGGTCTAAAAGCACTCTGGTTTACCTTGGAAATGAGTCCTGTCTCTTCTTCCAACACTGGTAGATCTTCCTCGTCGATGCTCGCTGCTAGTTGGACGGCCTTCACCTTCAACTAATGTGTAGTATTTCAAGGTTCCAGGTTCCACAAATAAGCCAGTAGGTGCATGTTCTCTCCTTACAGATTTGCCTGCGGCAGATCTTCCAGCACCAGGTTCGCTGAAGTCTTCATAAGATATTCTTGGTATGTCATCCCTAAAGCAAACATTCAAGTATTTGTTTAAACTTCTGTCAGTGAAAGGGCATCTATACAGCCATTGTAAACTTTCTGGAGAGCTAAGAAAAACAATGTCTTACATGTCCTTTAGATGTTAGAAATCTTGCTCTGGCAGAGTGATGGCTTAACTCAAATTCACACCGGAAATTGATAAAATCATGGTAGGGAAGCATATCATTGGCTTTACAAAACTCAAATCCTAACAATTTGGCCCAAATCCTGACAGTTTGCCCTCAAAATAAAACTGTTCACACAATCAACAGAACAGTAATAATGTTATTTCTTTAGATTACTATGCTTCCAAATGACAAGATGAAATGTTGACTTGAAAATATACTCCTGAGAAACTACAGTGATTTCAGTCTGACATGGTCATGAAATGGCTAGCTTCTAATTAATTTAAGAAAACTAACTTTCATTTTGCTTGACTATATATGTTTGTAATTGGTTTTGGTTTTTATCTCTTTTTTAATGGTGGGGAGAAAGAGGGAAAAGGAAGGAAGTCAGAGATGGGAAAGAGAATTCAGACGGGATAAAAGAAAAGTGAATGAAAATAGGTACTAGAATTTTAGAAAATGAAGACCCAACTGCTGGGGAAGTTTACCTGGGCCTATGCTGTCCAGGCATGGGTGAATGAAAGAATCTCTCTTGTTCCACCTGGGTTTGTTGGTCCACAGTCATGGTGCTAACAGATTCTGTGGGTCTGCTCACTCCTGTTGCACCTAAACCCTGCAAGGCAAAAATGAAACATTGGCCAAACTGCTAGCAAATAGTTGTGTTTTGCAAAGTACACAGATCTTTTTCTAAAGGAAAATGCACTTCCATTGGTTACACCAATTTTTAAGGTACTGTTAGTGGCAACATCTCCTTTCAATTCAGATACCACAGTCAAACATCAAACAGCATTGTTGTCAGGATTTTATGTCAACATGAGAAAGGAGTAAAAGGGCATAATAAGAGTTTTTAAATTAAAAAACAACACACCCATCATAGTATTTTTTTTTAATGATTTGGTTGAGGTACTGAATAACCCTGCTGTTGTAATTTAAATTCATGCATAACTCCAAGTTAGGGATGACTAGAATTTTGGAAGAAAGAATTATAATTCAATATAACTTTACAAATTATGTAAAGACTGAGAAGTAACTGGAATATAGATCAACAATCCTAAATAAATGATGGCACAATTAGAGTAAAGAGAAAACAAAACAAAACACCAAAACGCCCGAGAGCAGAAAACCAAGAGAACAACTGGTCACATGCTAAGGCTTCTCAATTATATGACCATTTTTGAACATCCAGAAAATAACCTTGTACTCAGGGAGACAGTTTCAGATAAAAAAAAATAATTACTTTTAGTGATTAGTAGCTTCCCCTCCCACAAGATCCATTCTCCAAATGGAAAAAGGTGCTAGAATTGGGGAGGATCTGTTTATTTCTGATATTCAGTGTTTTATATTTTAAAAAAGAACTTTCTCTACATGGAACATCTCACTGTATCTCTCTTTCTTGAAAATAAACCCCGAATTTACTTGTTAGGAAAGTCATCAGGGAGTGAACTTCCAGAAAGCTGACTGGGGAGTAGAAGTAGAGAGTCCTGCTCAAGACCCTGTCCTCCCTTAATGTGACCTGTTTTGAGGTACTCTGCTCCTCCATTTCTGATGCCAGTGGTGTCAAATGCAGAAGCAGGGTTCCCTAAAATCATACATCAGAATCTTTGCACATCACATACTGACTTAGAGAACTACACATTATTATCATTTATGTCCCACTGTGTTTTTATTTATTTGTTAAATATTTCCTAGTTTTACATTTTAATCTGGATTAGGAGCCACTCAGGAACATAGTTTGTTGCAATGTGGCTAGAGACTTTGACACACCTCTGTCCTGAGATTCCCCAAGGTTAGAATTTAAAGTTATTGCAAGGTCCACAAACCCTACTTTTGACAAGACTTATGGTACTATAACTGGAAATTTAGTCAAGTCAAACCCAGTCATATTTCCAGGTAGTAAAGAGAGCTACCTCCTCTTACTAATTTTAAATTTTCATTCTAATGAATGACCTCATAAACTCATGCCAAGTTATAGAACACTGAATCATTCCATCAGTGATGACCAAATCCCAGAATTAAAACAGCATAAGAGGTGTGGCCAGTTTGCCATGTTTGGGAGGACAGAGAAGCTTATCTGGTGGCCTGTGCTGTAATAGGCCAAGAAAGGTTTGGGCCACTGGTTCTTGAAAGACCACAAACTAGGTTTTTGAAAATGTTTTGAATAATGATATTTCAGTATAATTGTTTTCCTTTGTCAATTTTCTGAATTTTGTTTAATGTATTTTCATAGGCTTGACCAGACTGACTATTCAAGGGGTCTAGAATACAAACACGGTGAAGAATCATTAGCCTAGATCACCATTTGCAGAGATGACCTTTAAAAGTAGCAGTGACTTCTGAAAAACAAACAGCTCTTAGCATCGTCTTCCTTCTCTCTGATATATATTATGGATAATGAAACATCTCTGTTGTCACTGTGATGAAGCATGCTGATGCTTCATTTGATATTCTAAATCCTGTGTTTCTAGCATTCCTTTGGGTTTTTACCCCCTCAAAAGTACTAGGAGGACATAATGCCTTAATTATTTTCTTTTCAAGGAACATTTTCAAAATCTAGTACATTTTAAATCAAATGATAATTTCAGTTTTTAATGAATATTTATTCATTTATTTGATTACCCCATGTTCTTGACGCATTTCATTACATTCTTAGTTTTAGTTTCCATTTGTCAGAGAGATCAATGTCTTTTACTTAGCAAGAAAAAAAAGATATTGAGGTATATTAAAGTTCATAAAGGTTGAAAAAATACATAGCAGCTTGAATTACTCTCCTTTGCCTATTTCTGCTGTAATGGCTATGACTAAGCCCCTTGTATAGAAATGAAAATTTCCAGGTCCCAGAGGAGTGAACCATAATCATAGTAAATAGCTGTTCTAATCCTGAGTCATAGTAGGCCTTCTCATTGTTATCTAAGGCATCTATTATGTTGCCTACTCTTCATATTTTAAAGTGGCTTTTTATCCTTTTTCTCCCATTTTATGCACCAAATGGTTTTTATTGGTTTCTAAACATATTCATTAAGGTAAATGCTTTGTGTGATATTCATTAGTGGTTATATTTAATGAGAACAGCTCTTTATTTCAGGCTTCTTCCAATCTCTGTACTTAATAACACATTTTACACTTGAAAAGCACATTTCTAAATATTTGTCAACATTCTTTTCTTTTTTTCTTCAGCCCTATAATTGTTCTATGGCTTTCATTTTCACTTGACATTCTTCCTAATGCTTCATCACCAATGTTAGAATTACTCAGAAAACAAGGTTGCTTTAAGTTTTAGAAGTGGCCTCAGCAAGGCAAGTACAGAGAGAGAGAGGTATCCAGATTTGTTTCTGCCTACTTAAGTTTCATTGGAGTGCTCTGTCAGATACACAGAGCACACAAAAAGGCTTTTTGGACTGTACTTTATATGCCATCATCTCAATAATACTCCAATTAAGTCACTTTAAACAGTGCCACCTTGGTATTTCACTGATACCTCAAACTGAATATGCTCCAAGGTGAACTCCTCAGTCTTTCTCATCCCTATTCATAAACAAAGTCCTTCTTCTTTGCTACCTCAGGTAATGATAGTTCAAATCTTCCCAGTCACCCAAGCTAGAAACCTCAGTGTTATCCTTGATTGTTCTCTTGTTCTTTCTGATCCATGAATAAAATAACTTACTAATTCTGGTGATTCTACTTTTGCTCTTCTTGAATCTATTCTTCCCTTCTCCATCCGCACCCCAGGTTTAGTCCTTCTTATATCTTAGCTACATTATTGTAAGAGTTTACTCACTTCTGATCTCTCCCTTCTTGAATAAAGCCAATGTATAGCTACCATGTAAACCTTCATAAAGTATATAGTACTGGTTATATCACTCACCTGTTCAAAGATACATAATAGTTTACATTTGTCTATTGAATTAAGTCTAAATCTTTTCCCTGGCACTGAATTCCCTTTGTGTTCTGGCCCAATCAACCTTTTCTCTTTATAGCTCCCTCCACAAACGCCCATCCGACTTGGATCATCCTCTTTGCCTGGAATGTGCTGGAATATTTATTATCTCGATACCTTTGTTCAAAGCTCTTTTCTCTACTGTAAGCATCTTCCCAGCCGCCCATCTTCTTCTTTTAAAATCTAGATGAACTACTAGCTCCTCTGTGAATCTTTTTCTGGGTCCGGGAAAGGGGATAAGCTCTCTCTCTGAACTATCTACTTTTGCACTTTCATTTCAGTTATTTTGCATGGTAGTTATTTCAGTACTTTGATTGCTTTAGTAGTTTAGTAGTTTTGATTGCTTTTGCTTATTATCCCATGAGGGCAGGGATGGAATCTTTACTCATTTTACACAAAGGAAGCATGTGTCTGATATTTGCCGAATTACTGAATTGTCAGAAGTATTGTTTGGGTCGAGTTCAAAACCACTGAAGTTGTTGGTTATAATCATAACTTGGATTTTCATCTTAAAGTTATTAACAGTAAAAAAGGCACCGATGTAATGATGTCCCATGCCTTAATTTGATCATCCTTATACTTTATATAAGACTAATATTAGTTATATTATAACACCTTTCTGGCTAGGGACATAGAAAAAGAAACATATTCTCTAAGGTGATATTAAGAAAGAAGAACGAAAACAAACCATTGATCTCCACAATCACTGTAGCTACTCAATGCAAATTCTGGTAGCATTCCTGCCAAGAAATTAGTTGACTTAAACCTAAGTTGAAAGCAGGTAGAACGTTAATATGGTGGAAGATTTGAATGCACTGAAGTCTCCACCTGTGTCACAAATCTGACGATCCTTTTGTTTCAGAGCTAAGGCTTTGCAACATAACCCAAGTGTTAAAGAGTATAACTGCTGCAGCTACCATGAAATAAAGAGGCCACATGGTAGAAGAGAACAGATATAGAAGATGGAGTCTGGAGCCCTGGATTTGAGTCCTTCTTCTGCTCATCCCTCAATCATGTGGCCCTGGACAAGGTACTCTCCTGTTAGAACCCTCACCTCTCACAGCTGTAAGCTATGTGTGTAGGTGGGATATGGAAAGACACAGGATACTTCCAAGATCATTTTTAGTTCTGAGATTCTGTTGCCAGACTCCCAAAATGTTTCTGATGCCTTTGCCTATCTTAAGGACTATGTAACAAGTGGGATGATTCTTCAAGATCATGAAAGTAAAATGTTCAAAACAGCCACTGAAATAAAGGATTGATTCAATGCCCATATTTAAGATAGAGGAGCAAAATCAATCAATCAGAAAATAACTTCCTGAAATGAACTATGGAATTTTAAGCAATAGTAAGGTTAGACTAGAAATCAGATCTATTTAGGCTGTAGCTAGAAATTAGGCTAATTTCTAGAAATAGGGAACAACTATTAGGGTCACGTTTGCAAAAATACTTGTTTGTGCTACTGAATGTACCTCAGCTTATTTCATGACTTTCTTTTTCAGGAAGGTAAATGTGGTTGTCTTTCACAAGTTTGTGCGATTTTTCTAACTAAGCGGTGCCCCCTCTCCCCCCATGAGTGAGACTTTCATAGACTGACAAGCTCTCTAGAAATTTATTCTCAGAAAGTCACTGGTCTTACAGCTAATAAATGATTATGAAAGTCTAAAAAATGATTTGAAAGTACTTCTTCTCTGGTTAGATATCAGCCTCAAGGTCTCTCTTTAGTCAAGATGCAACTTCACCTCTGAAAAGCTGTTGCTGAATCCATACATCTTTTGTACCTTCAAATGTTTGAGGCATTGCAAGGTCCCCTCATCTACTAGCAGACAGCACACAAATAAATCCCTGGATTGTCTGAGTTTTCGAAATACCTGCCTGATCTGTGAGCTCACATCTGCTTTCCTTTCCAGTCAGGCTTTTGTGGATGTGGCAGGTTATGCTAGATGCTTAGTGTATTTCTTGGAAACAGCATAACCATTATCTGGGTAATGCCTGGAAAAGTGAGATGTTTTGATAATTCAAAGACCTGACAACATATTGTTTGACAAATGTTCAAAAGGATATACGTTTGCTTAAATGTTATTACTTTTATTCTTTGCATAGATGTTCATTTCTTTCACTGACATTTTTTCATTTAATTTTTTATTTTATTTTTTCAAATACCAAGAATTTCCTACTGTTGGTTATCTTGGAATACTTGTGATACAATTGCTAGAGCACTACTGTAATGATAACTAGTATTTCTTTAGAGCTCTAAGGTTTGTCAATCATTTCACATACATTAGCTCATATGAGTCTTATAACACAAATTTAGAAGTTATTACTATTCCCATTTTACAGAAGAGGAAGCTGAAGTTAAGAAAGATCAAGTAGCTGAACTCAGATCTCCATAATTCTAAGGCTAGCACTCTGCATGATGTCACCTAGTTGCCTATGCTACCAAGCTACTCTAATTTAATAACAGGAGTTTGAGGGCTTTTTGTCAAAGAACTTTTGTATTTATACTGTTAGTACAGTAAGTATAATCTTGGAAAGATTAAGAAGGGCTCATATCATGAAGGATTTTAAATACCAAATAGAGCACTGAGTTTTTGATCCTGGACATGACAGGGAGCCATTGGAATGAGGAAAGACAGCTATGAGGTCAAAAATGCAGTACTGAGGTTCATCTGAGACAAGGCTCAATGAAATTAGGAAAGATACCAACAGTCTAGACTGTGGTGTACACTTGGCTGGAGATTCAATAATGGCAGTAAGTGAGTGGGGGCAAGGGATAATATAAGGGTTTGTGTGGGGGGGTATGTTTATATATCATTTTTCTGTGGGGTCTGACTCTTCGTGAACCCATTTGGGACTTTCTTGGAAAAAATACTGGAGTGGTTTGCCAATTTCTTCTCTAGTTCATTTTATAAATGAAGAAACTGAGGCAAGCTGGGCTCAGTGAATTTCCCAGGATTTCACAGTTGTGTTACATAGGGTTATAGAAATGAAAAGAATTGCCCAGAAACACATCAAATAAGCATATGAGGCAGAATTTGAACTCAGGATTTCAAGGTTCCAAGTCTAGCACTCTAATACATTATACCAAGGTGAGAAATTTATGTAGTTAGATTAAAGGATAACATAGACAGCCCGTGGTGTTCTGCCACTCTTCCTGAAATGTCAAGTGATTTAAAGAAAGGTTGCCAACAGACTGAATGGGCCCTGTCAGGAGAATTTCCAGGATGAGGAGGCATGGAACAATTGAAATATACATTATGGGTGGGATCACAAATACAACCAAGTATCAAAGTAAATTTGAGATTTCTCTAAATATCTCATTTTGCTAATAAACATTCAAGAATGTTTATTATCTATATATCTATATTATCTATAATATGTAAGATGAAATTAAGCAAATTTGTATGAATACATAACAACTAAATAAAATAAAATCATAATATAAAGGCAGAAAACCCATGAGACATCTATAAACCTATTAATATGAGACAATCAATTTTGTTAAAATGTCAGTATTACATTTTAGCTGGGGAATATTACCCAGTCCAGGACAATTACAATGTTACAGGTATCAACCATTTAATAAAAGAAATCTCTCTGAAGGTTGATGCGGATAAGAAAATGCTACTAATTGGGCAATTGCATTGGCTGAATATCCTCCAATGCTTTAGAAAAGGATTTGTCTGGTAAAAGGAAACATTCATTATGGAACAGTCCCTGTTGCTGCATGCCTGGCCAGGCAGATAATGGACTCTGTTATGAGTTATACTGTCCATGTCAACGCAAAAGGAGATAAATGAGGCTATGATCATTTATCTGGCTCAAGCACCAGTAGCAAAATTCAGACTGACGTGGTTAGAAGGACCATGGAATTTGAAACAAAAAAGAAAAAAAATGTTTTAAGTTCATAGGAAAAGGTTTTACTTGAAAAGAGGATGCCAATTTGGAAAAGGGAACCAGTCATGACCCAGAATAGGGAGGTGCTGGCTGTATATTTGGATGCTCTATTTTCTGCAGAAAGGATTATGTGGTTAGAAAATTAAATTCCTCCTCTTCTACTATATAATGTCCACTGCACATAAAAGTAAATAGACTGACATGATTGACAAGCTTTCTAATTAAGAGATAATGACAACAGACTAGAACATGGTTACAGGATAATGGTCTCCTGCTGTTAACGTAAAAAGTGAAGCAAAGCTGAGGGATTTATGGAAAAAGGATGTTAAGCTAAGGCAAAACACTGGCTTTTCAAGCATGGCCCATGATCCCATTGGTTTTGCTCATAATGACTCTCATTGTAATACTGCAGGTAACTTTTAATATGTTGTTTTTGAATGGATTTAATAATTATTTTCCCTGTTAACACCAGAGATATAACCTTTCCTAGTCTCTTTTCTCCTTCTCCTCCTCCTTCTCCTTCTTTTTTGATAATGAGGTACTTAATGAAAAACATCACACTATTGTTTGAAGTTAAGGGACAAACCAATTATTTCCTTTCACAACAGACATTCTCTCCACATCTATCCAGTGGTGGTGTATAGACAAGCTGACATTTTGATGGGGGAGGAGAAAATGTTTGGAGGGAGCTAATAAGCAACCAATAGAGTTTCCCACCCTTCCCCCCACCCCCGCCTTTGGTGGTGATGGGCAAACTTTGTCTCTACCACAAATGAATGTATTTAACTCGATGTGTTTAGAAGGGTTCATCTCTCTTTTTTACTCCTCTCTTAATATGGGCTTTTTTTTTTTTCTATATAGGGAATGCCTCAAATTATTCTCTCATCTATTTCTTTTTCAGTGAACAACAAACATTTATTCATAGCTTACTATGTGAAGAGAATTATGCTTGTAAGTGGAAATATAGTACAATGTCAGTACATTACTTGCTAAAGACAACACCACCAATTTCTATAATAAAGAACAATTTAAAAATTTAATAATTAAAGGTTTTTATACATCTCTTATCAAGACTATTCATTTGTTACTATCATTAATTCCTTATAAAATATTTAGAGGTATTATCACCTGAAAAAGTTGACTGAGCTTGGTTCACTGTAATAAAATATAAGATTTGACTAAATTAAAATAATTTTCATTTACATGTGGCCCCTAACCGTTAAAGCAGAACCACTCATTTAAATCAAATAAATAATTCAGTTTGATAATAAAAGTGAAAACAATATCAATTCATGAATTTTCAAACTGTTCTTTCCCACCTGTGTTAGGATCTTCTTCATTACATACTTCAAGTGATATTTCTGATAAGATTGACTTGAAATATAACATAATGTATTTTAAACTTTAATATATTCCCTTGGTTTTTAAAGCATGTATACCAACTGTTGTAATTTATTTTTGTCATTTTCTCTCTGCCACTGTACTTCTCAATGTACCCTCACAAACCTGTTTCTTAAAATATTCATATATCTTTCTCTTAGATCATTACCTTCATTTCCAAATGGAGATATCCCTCATGTCCTACCCAGTGAGCCATTTCCATTAAAAAGAATAAAAAAAGTGTAAAAAAGTAGGTCAGCAATCTTTTATATGGTTGTTAGGAGTTTGCAATTCTTTTGACAACTATTTTTTTTCAAATCTTTTGATCATTTATCCATTGGGGAATGGCTCTTAGTCATATATTTACGTCCATTCTTTATATACCTTGAATATTAGACCCTTATCAGAGATATCTGACACAAAGATTTCCCCACCCCCACCCCAACCAACAGCTTCCCTTCTTATCCTCTCTGCCTTGGTTTTGTTCATGAAACAAACTCTTTTCAATTTATATAATTGAAATTATCTTTGTTGATCACCTCTATTCCTTCATTCAGTATATAATTGTCTTTCTAGCCAATAATTGTGAAGTTTACCTGTTCTAGTTCTCTATGAAAAATTATTCATATATACCTTTACACAATAAATGTCTAAAATAAATTTCAAGAACATTAAAAGGATTTTAAAAAGTAAAACCCTGAGAACAAAGGGCCTATAGATGCATGGGTAAGGAGAACAGGGACAGAGCATGGCTAACTAAAAATGTCCTGTTTAAGGGCAAAAGAGTATGATACACTAATGACAAGGAAAGATTCAAAATATCATTTGAATTTCATTCAATTTGGCTATCTGATTAAAACAAAGCCTTCTAGGGAAATTGAAAAAGAAGTATAAAGAAATGAAATAGGTTTGAAAAGTATAAAATGAGTTGCAACTAAGAAGGATTTTTTTTAAAAGACCTAAAAATTAAAGCAAGAGAAATAAAAGGGAACTTTAGAAAGAGAAGTTCACTAATATAATTTAAGTATAGGAAAAAACCCAATAGTTTTAATCTCCTAAGGTCCCTTAAAGCTCTAAAATTTAGCTTTGAGGTCAGTTCTAGCAGACCTGAAACAGCCTCCCTAAAATGGCTGTCCACTGCCTCAATTCAACTTTAGACTCAAACACAGCAGAGAGATTCAAGCTCACACAAGGTCTTAATAAGTTACTAGTTACTTCTTTGAGCTTGATGGCTTTAAATAAAGTAGACTTGAAGAAATCTACCTTCAAAGTGCTCAAGGAAGTACTTGAAAAAATCTCACAGCGCCTCATGATATTTAAGATTCATGGACTGGTGAGATTTCAAATGACTGGAAAAATGCAAATCTGATATCAATATTTAAAATTTAATCAGGACATTGCAATAAAATTAAGTTCCAGACCCAGGCCCCTAGTAGAAATACCTTTTATGCATAGTTTTTATGACAATTTAGTATCCACTTGATCATCTATTCCATCCATACCCTAAGATATTTATTATTACAAACAGCATTTTATTTGAGGCCATGTCGCAAGGAGCATTTTTATTACTGGATTAATGTTTGAAATAAGCACAATTACTTTCCAAGTCTAATAATAATAAGCTACAAATTTAAAGTATTTAAGTTTGAAATAATGTGAAAACTACCTGTTGTTTTAACAAACACAATTACTATTTTTCTAGTACTTAGCTTGATTAGCTTGGGTAGTAAGAGGAGATCATAGCATGAAACCATTAAATGTGGGATATTGTGAAAGAAGATGCTTCAGAGGATTCATATATATATATATATATATATATATATATATATATATATATATATATACACATACACATATATATATGAATGCATATACACACATACATACATATATATGTATGTGTATATATATACATATATATATATGTTGATATGAGAATGTCAACATTATTAAACATAGCATAAAGAAAAAGGTGTGAAGAATGGACAGTACTTCTCAAGACTTGATTTCTTTCAGTGGGATCCCAAAATTCATGAAGGATTTCCCCAAACTTACCTCCATTAATATAAACAGAAAGGTATAATTTTATGCTATATAAATAAAATACTTCAATGTCTAGTCTATTTCTTCTTGAAGGATTGATTAAAAAATGAATGAAGAAGTACTCATTCATCTTGCCCGATAACAAGCATCATCTAAATTTAAATGAGTTTTTTTTTTTACTTCAGTTTCTAAGAGTTAACTTCCTCATTAATGATTACTACCACCAATCAAACAGATTACCACTGAGTTGTGTTATACCTGATAGTCTCTGAATACATGTCTACCGTGGGCCAAAACCTGGCCTTTGAAGCATGACAGCTTCATAGCACAACCTCAGTTTTACAGGATTAGTGAAGTCAAACAAATATTTGGCTAATTCTAGCATCAGAAGCTATGTTCTAGTTTTCAAAGAATGGCTTCTCTGAAAACCAGTACATGTAAGTAGTCATTATTCAAGAGCACAAACAAACATTTGAAAAATCTAATGATATAACTTACAAAGCATTTTTAGATAAGAACATAATAATAATGTAGCTGTGGGAAAAATAATCTGTTCACAAACTTTTGTTTTTACAATAATTTCTCTCAAAATTATTAGTGGGAAACATTTAAATATGGAAGTCACAACTAGCAAATAAATAAGTAATCCTATTCATAATGACCTACAGTCACATTTGGAAATACAGAAGAATTTAAATACATGTTTTGATTAACATCTAATTAACATTAGTAATGTACATCACTCTCATTCAGTGCTGAATAAAAATATTGAACCAGGTTCATGATGTTCCTTAAAAAACATGGAGTCACACAAAAAAGTTCCTTTTCAAAATTAATAAACATTTAGCAAATGTCAACAAATATCCTCTTGTTATTCACTGACCTTAAATTAACATTTTTAAGGTAAGATTAACTATTTAATCTGTCTATGCTTCAATTAAGGATAGGAGAAATAAAAATGGAAGACATCAATTCCTTTGGCTAGATTCACTCTTATTGCCATAGTTTTCCTTTCAAAAGGATCAGCAACATGTCCAAGTATTATCACTACACAGAATTATTTGTACCAAGATATAAATGGAGGAGAATAGTAGGCATGTTCTCCATGGAAAATATGGGCCAGCAGTAGCCTGACAGATGACAACAGACTCCTAGGGTAGGAGATGCAGCTGTAACTTCAAAGAATCCTCATGAACTCTTTAAATTACAACCTTACTCACAAGCCAGCTAAAAACTAACCTCTCTGAGGCCTGGAGAGACTTACATGAACTGATGCTAAGTGAAATGAGCAGAACCAGCAGATCATTATACATGGCAACAAGACTAAACGATGATCAATTCTGATGCATGTGGCTCTCTTCAACAATGAGAGGATTCGAACCAATTCCAATTGTTCAGTGATGAAGAGAGCCATCTTCACCCAAAGAGAGAACTGTGGGAACAATGTGGTTCACAATATAGTGTTTTCACTCTTTTTATTGTTTATTTGCATTTTATTTCCTTTCTCATTTGTTTTCCTTTTTAATTTGATTTTTCTTATGCAGCAAGATAATTGCATAAATATGTATGCCTATATTTAATTTAATATGTATTTTACCATGTTTAGCATATATTGAATTACTTGCCATCTACGGGAGGAAGTAGAGGGAAGGAGGGGATTGGAACACAAGGTTTTGCAAGGGTTGATATTTAAAAATTATTGGCAAGCCAATAAAGTCAGATCGAACCAATTGGAAAACTATTAAGTGCTCTTGGATAGGGCGAAAAAATATAATAAAGATGACTATACTTCCTAAACTAATCTATTTATTTAGTGCTATACCAATGAGATGTTGAAGTAAAAATTCACTGTTTGGCTACTACTACATGAACTAGGAGGTCAATTAGGTGGTGCAGTGGATAGAGTGCTAGGCCTGGATCAGAAATATTTGAGCTCCAACCTGCCCTCAGACACTTACTGTGTGACCTTGGGCAACTCACATAACACTGTTTCCCTCAGTTTCCTCTTCAGGAAAAAATGAGCTGGAGAAGGAAATGGCAAACCACTCCAGCATCTTTGCCAAGAACAACAAATACAAACTCTATCAAGAAGCTTGCAACTATATTGAAATTAAGTAAGACCTTCGTATGCCACTGGTAAATGAAATGGTGGTGTTCCTAAGGCAGGGGAATTGAAGGCTCTGTAGTCAGTGAATTGTTCTTGTTTTTTGAAAAAGTAAAGATGGCATACTCAAAAGAAAGAACTGTTTGAATATCTTAGCACACATGCACTGTCTTATCAGGTAGGAGGCCCAAATTCAAAATAGATATTAGAGATCTTATTTGCTATTCCAATGAGTTTAATGAATTATTAATACAGAAAATTTAAATTCTTGCATGGGCTTGCTTATAAAAGTACTGAGGGACACCAAACAGGGCTTAAAATGCATGTTGGGAACAACAATAAGAAGGAGATGCACTGTACTCTGGGGTAAAAGGGGCAATATTCAATTCCTGTTTTAGTTTCATCTTTTCTATTTAGATTATACACATACTAGAAAATATGGAAAATATTTGAATGATTTTAAAATCAAGGTAAATAAGAAGGTGATAAGCCTGTGAACTTTATCACTATTTTTAAAAAATTTATTGAAGCTTTTCATTTTCAAAACATATGCAAGGATAATTTTTCTTTTCTTTTTTTTTTGTTTTTGTTTTTGTTTTGTTTTGTTTTTATATTTTATTTTATTTTTTTTTATTCATTTTTCCAAATTATCCCCTCCCTCCCTCCACTCCCTCCCCCCGATGACAGGCAATCCCATACATTTTACATGTGTTACAATATAACCTAGATACAATATATGTGTGTAAATACCATTTTCTTGTTGCACATTAATTATTGGATTCTGAAGGTATAAGTAACCTGGGTAGATAGACAGTAGTGCTAACAATTTACATTCGCTTCCCAGTGTTCCTTCTCTGGGTGTAGTTATTTCTGTCCATCATTGATCCACTGGAAGTGAGTTGGATCTTCTTTATGTTGAAGATTTCCACTTCCAGCAAGGATAATTTTTCATCACTGACCCTTGCAAAACCTTGTGCTCTAATTTCTCCCCTTCCCTCCCACCCCTTCCCCATATGTTAAACATGGTAAAATATATGTAAATCCAATATAGGCATACAGATTTATACAATTATCTTGCTGTACAAGAAAAATTAGTTGATCACTAGTCTAAGAAATTATAAAATGGATAAGGGAATTATTTGTGTTTGGGAAAGTGGTGGTCACAGTTTGGTATGGCAAAAAGAACATTGTATTTGTGGGTGACCTGGAATAAAGTATACCTCCTGACATTGTTGATCTTGAATAATGGTCCAAATTCAACTGGGTGAAATTTAATGGGGATGTAAGGAAAGTCTGTTTTTCAGTCAACAAGGAACCAATTGTACAAGATGAGAAAGAGACACACAACTAGGTAACAATCTAGGTGACAAAAATGTAGAAATTATGGTAGAAACTATGATATTATCCTGAATAGAATATCCTGAATAGAAGAAAGCATAATTTCTAGAAGAAGGTGGCAACATGAACAACTGTATTTTATGTCCTGTGACATCTGGAATTTTGTTTTCAGCTCCACATTTTAGGGAAGACACTTGACAATATATAGTATATCCAAAGCTAGTACAGAAACTTGAAACCCTGAAGTATGGGGGTCATTTGAGACAAATGGGGTTACTTATGTGCTTATCCTATTAAAAAAGATTCAGGGAACACATGAACTGTATATAGGTACTTCAAAGCAAAGGTATGCATGCATGCTGTGTGGGCTGGGAATGCCAGTGGGACATTTCCATTGGATCTTCCCTTTTTCTTCAGGGATCATTGGGGGAGAACTCTACTGGATTATGCCTGAACACAGTCCATGTTCTATGTACCCTATATGTTTCTGAGGTTGCTATGTATAGGAGGGATTAAAATTATTCGACTTTGTCCCAAAGAGAAGAATGAGAATCAATGAATGAAAATTATAAGGAGATAGATTTGGGCTCAATATTATAAAGAAATTTCCAATAATGAGAATGTCCAAAAGTTAAATAGGCTATGGCCAGTAACCATCATTTAACAGATGCTGGTGATTTTCTAGCACATCCTGGTTGGCTATTGTCAAAGATGCTGTAAAGGTGATTCGTGAGACTGGCAAGGTAATGAATAAGTTTAGCCCCTAGATCCTAGTCTGCTCTGGGATTTTATGATGCTCCTTTGTTTCTTCCAAGCCCATCAAGGAATACTTTATATATATATATATATATATATATATATATATACACACACACACAGACACACACACACACACACACACACATATATATATAAACATACATATATATGTATGTATATATAATAACTAACATTACATAGTGCTTTAAGTTTTGAAAATAATTTTATATATGTTATATTGTTTTATTCTTATTTATGAGGTAGATGCCATTATTGTACTCATTTTTATAGATGAGGAAACTGCTCAAGGTTACATACTTAACTAGTAAGTATCTGAGAAGTTTGAACCTAAGATTTCTTGACTCCAAATCCAATGTTTTTATCTGCTATACTAATCTGTCATTTCACGAAGAAGTGAAAAATCAGTTATAAGAAAAGAAGAAAAACAAAAAAAAGTAAGGCTTTTTTCAGAAGAATAGCAAACCAAAGAATTAGGGCATTATGGAGAGCTGCCAAAAGAAACAAAGAGTCAAGATGCTTAATGTTTAAAAACATCTTTTTTATGACATCAAGATAGGGCTCTGAAGGGTTACTTTGCCCTAGAAATGGAAGGAACAATCTTATTCATGTGAGTAATCACATGAAACTATCTAGTTTTCAGTTCAATTACCTAGGTAGGGGTCATGCAGTTCTGACAGATTGCTGAATGTGAAAAAAAATGTGAGTAATGGTCAATTCAACCCCAATAACAACTACATGAAAATAGGCTTCTTGTGTTAGTAATGAAATGACTATGACATCTATGCAGAATATCAGACAAAATAGTGCTTGGTATCTCTCAGTGTATTTCAGCTTTAAATAACATACAACCATTAAGATTAATGTGGCTAAATATGCAAATTTATTGGTTCCTTCTTTTATATACATGCTGTGACAGAACTTTGTTCATTTGTGATAGAGGATTATGCATCTCATTAACTTTTATGAGGGGAAATCTACTTGCAGTATTTTGCATTTTTGTTTAAAAATGCCCTTGCACCCAGAAAATATTTCAATTAGGGATCTGATCTGCTTGGAGTCCATGCAAAATCAGTACTCTGATTGACTTTCTGATTGGCCTTTTACTTTTTCTAAATCCTTAGTTTTACTACTATTTTTCAGCTCAACAGCTCCTGCAGATAAGTTTGCTTTGCTTATTAAACTTATTACTAAGGACACATGACTCCAATGTCAGTTTATATGAACTAAGGACTACAAGAAATACAATTAAATGATTCTGTCACAAACACATAATCCCTATACCAGAGCCCCACTGAGAATTATTTAAAGTCTGCTCATGCTTAGGAGAATTATGTTTCCTTTCAAGAATAGTTTCTTTCGTTAAAAAAAATCAGGACAAGGTTTAAATGTCTTTGATTCATGGATATGCCCTTCAACTCAAGATCTCATGAGTTAGTCATGCCTACTTTTTCCTCCATTGCAATGAAAGAGAGTGCAAATCAAGAACAGGGCTCTTGCAAAATCAGCCAGAAGAAAATAAGCTAAATCTAACTTTACTTATTGCCAAAAGTCTTTGTTAGTATTATTGGGGTAAAATGATCTCTTCTACTTTCAGAGAATCAAGAATTAGAGGTATCATGACAGTAGACCACTGATACAATCACTCTGCAAGACCACCATCATTCCTGTACATATGTATTCTTGCCACTCAATATACACTATGGAAAAGCAGGAAACCAGAGGCTCTGATGGCCATTTTTTAGACTTGCTACAACTCTTTCACAGCTCATACCTTTTTAGTATCTCCACCCTCACCTAAAAAAAAAGCACGGGAATTCAACATTTCGTAGATACCTACCTTGTGCATGAAGCCCTGGAACACAAGAAAGGAAAACAAAGTCCTCTGTGACATTATTTCATTGGTTTCATCACAATATCCTCCTGAGGCGAGTGTGGTACCAAAGGGATCATTTAGAGGTAAGAAAATGGAGGCTCCAAGCCATACCCAAAAGCTCACAGCTAGTTAAGTTTTGCCAGCCAAAGTTAAATCCGTGCATCTTCAGACCCTTAATCTTAAAACCATTTTCCTCTCTATTGCCCCATGCTGCCTTTCTTAAAAGGTAACTAAAACATAGTCCTTAATTCTTCATTTTTAATATCATTATTATTCATTTGAAGCTGTGATTGGATCAGTACAGGGAGCTCTGCAGTGAGGAAATTCATTTTACCAATGGAGATGAGCAAGTATTCTGTAACTTCCAATCTTAGGGCCTAATCACAAACAACTTGTTCACGGTCACAACCAGGATGTGTCAGAAACCAGAAAGAAAAACCAAGTTATTCTGATGTTGTAATTGCTTCTTGATCCACTGGACTGTATGTGGCCTTCTATAATACTAAAACAATAGCAACAATTATTCTTATTGTTATTAAAGCTTTGTCAGTGTTGTTTTTGTTTAGTTGTTTCAGTCATGTCTTTCTCTTCCTGACCACTTTTGGGCAGAGATTCATGGACTAGCTTGCTGTTTCCTTCTCCAGCTCATTTTACAGATAAGGAAACTGAAGCAAACAAGATGAAGTGACTTGTCCAGAGTCACATAGTGAGGAAAGGTCTGAAGATGCACTTGAACTCAGGAAAACTCCTCTTCCTGATCCTAGGCCCAGCACTCTGTGCCAGGTGGCGCTCCCTAGCAGCCATTGCCTTCCAATTACTTGCATTCAAATACCACTTCAGATCTTCTCTAGGTGTATTAATAGTACCTACCACACAAGGTAGTGATGAAGACCAATGAGAGAAAGTATATCAAAAGTTTTGTAAATCTTAAAGAGCTATGTAAATATCAATGATTATTCTTATTTCTATGTGCCTTTTTGGGGGGGAGAGGGTTGAGGCAATTGGGTTAAGTGACTTGTCCAAGATCACACAGCCAGTAAGTATTAAGTATCTGGAGGTACATTTGAACTCAGGTCCTCCTGACTCTGTATCCATTGCACTATCTAACTGCCCTGATCATTCTTATTTCTAATATTACCAGTATGCTGCCTTGACCTCAAGCTGAATGAAAACAAGCATGTCTTCATGCTTATCCAGCAGTGGAGAACTTATTAAAGTCCTTACCTCAAGTGGATGAGGCTCCCACCTCACATTCTTCACAATTGAAGAAGAATTGCCAGTAATATTTTGAGGATGCTTCTTCAGGGTCACACGGGCCCCACGTGGATCTTCTTTCATGATGCTCACTAGGTTCTTTAACTGCCACCCAACCTGAGGAAAGAGTCCAAAGAGTAATTTTTTAAAAGACACTTTGGGTTTAATTTATTGAAGCTACAGTGAAGTCTTTTACTAATTGAAAGGGGTATATTAAAGAAGAATTGCCTTTTAGTTTGTTTGGCATCAATGGGAAGATTGTTTATTAAATTTCAACTTTTCTTCTGTGAGAGATATGACCTCAATGCCGATCTTTGGTAATGGAGATGGATGGGCTGTTGTAGCAACTAAAAACCCAAAGAGTTTGGCAAAAAATCATGGCATAATATCTCTTGTTCTCCATGTACACTGAATTATCAATTTTAATATTCCTTGCTTCTGAATTATCACAGCATTTGACTAAACAATTAGGAATAATATAAGAAAATAATTATGAAATGGATTATCAATATTGAAATGGAAGTTGTTAATTTTTTTTCAGGTAATCATAGGGTGACACTAATACAACATCTTCAAGGTCTTAATTAAGGATAACAATCATTTATTTGAATTACCAATCAGGCCATTGAGAGCAATGGAATTTTAGGAATCATTATGAACCACATATACAGTTATGAAAAACAGCATGTCTTAGAAGAATTTGTCTTGTTGATGGTAAAATAACCGTATTTCCCTAGGTGAATGGGAATTTGAAAATATCTAATTTTCTTTTTCTATCATAATAATCAATTGAGCAATGTATTAAAGCTCAAAAATTATGCAAAATGTTGTAAAATACTTTGTAGTTTCCTAGATTTTATCACATGGGTAGAAAAAAATCAGAAATTGCTTGGGAACAAAGATCTCTTTGGTATATACTGCACCAAGGAGTATTACCATGACAATTCCATGAAACATTCCAAGAAATTCCCATTCTGCACAAGCAATTCTTGGTTCTTTGTTTTCAGAATTAAACGAAAAATGATATCACAAAGTCAGAATGTGTCTATGTACACAGTGTAGATGTTTGATAAATGTTATGAGATTGACCCATGGCTGAAAGGTGACATCAATAGATTCTGAAAATGCAGATGTTAAAAACAGGAAAAGCCCATTTGTGCCAACGATTTTAATTAACTTGTTCTCAATTCAGCATTGTGTGAATGTAGCCCTTGAGTTGTCTTTAGTATCCCCATCTTTAAAATAGGGGAGAATAGTCTAGTTCTCAGATGGTGTTGTGAGATTTTCATGAGTTAATGGAAGAGAAAAGTGACATCACAGCAAGGGGTGCTCTTGGGGTCATCTCATTCATCTCCTTGTCTATAAGCAACAACTTCTTAGGAGAGCTGTCCCAAAGGGGAATGAGCTGCTTTGGGAGGTAGTGAGTTGTGAACAATGGAGGTCTTTATCACAGATCTTATAAAGGGGATTCATTCTCAGATATGGGGCAAATAGATAAACTTTGAGGCCCATTAACATATTGAGATTCCAGGCGCCTGTGAATAAGGAAAGCGTATTGTTAACTATAAGGAAGAGAAACCCATATGATGACAGCTCAAGATTTCTATTAGATAATTAGAAAGTAATTAGCATATACACATCATCAATGTAATCATCTATTACCATTGAGGCGGGAAAGGACATTGATGTCATATTCACATTATATGTTGATCATTATGCACTAATAATGGATTTTGTAAAATACCTAACAATCTATTTTGTAAAATCCTAAAAGTAGAAGGTATTCATTCTTTCCTTCATCTCAGATCACTGGGTGAAAGAAAGAGAATAAGAATATCAATGAAAAATGTATGAACATAGTGGAAACAAATAGGATAAAGGGAGTTTCAAGGGCGAAAAAGCATCTTGATGCTTAGAATACTATATGTATGATAGACATGAATTGCTTCTAAACGGAAATTAACAAGTGAAGAAAATTCAAGTCACATGGACTCAATTTAAATATTGTCTTGTAAAGCTCTCATATAGACTGTAAAGGTAGAAAAATTAAAGAGCAACCATCTGGCTAATTTAGGACCTAAACAACTTCAGTCATAAAACATAGACAACAGGAAAATGTTTTGCTCTGATTCTCTACTTCACTATGCTTTTGCAGATAAAAGTAAATCCCCAAGTCATCCAAGGAGAGAACAGGGATAGATTTGACATTTCAGCCTATTCTTAGGCAAGTACTGGTCAGCCTGAATCAAAATGGATGGGGTGGCTCAAAGTTGTTCTCAGGCTGGACTTTCCCCACTGGTTCTATGAGAACAGGCTTAAAATAACAGTTTTGGGGGAGTTTCTGACTGGTTCTTGACTATGGCAGGCATATCCCTGGATGGAACTGTTATGGTCCTTTGCTGAGCAAGATCAGAGCGTGAAGGAGAAGAAAACTTGCCCAAGTGGAATCAGAGGTATTAAAAGCCTGAAATAATTCACTTTGATTTAGTCAGTGATAAATTTCACTATTTAATTGGGGGGCATCACCGAGTTTTCACAGACAATTCAAATGACTTTTTCAATTTTCAGCTATAAGTTAGGCTTTACATACAAAGTCTAGCCAAGATATTTCTTTGCTCCATCCAGGGAAATGTTATACCCATATATTTATAGTTAGTATTTTCTCTTTCCTGCTTGGTATGCAAGACATTCCTTACAATAACTTTAGTCTAGCAGGTATTGACTGTCTAGATTTTATTTCCTGAAAGTCTAGATGTTATTTCCTCTTGTAGCTATCTCTATGTACAAAATATATTATTTGGCCAATAGCTCAATAAAGGGTACATGACAGTCATACGGGAGTTAATATACCTTTGTCCTCCCCAGGATATTTGAAGCGGGTTGGTGTGTCATTCAAGCACAATACAAACTTTTATAGTTAGAAGGAAAACATGGTTTCTTTTAGTTCTAAGGTTAACCTCTTAATATTTTGGGGCATATATGGTAGCATCTTTGTTTCTTTCCCTCTTTTTTTTATGCCATACAAATAAACATACATACAGAAAGCTTTTATGGTATCAACATCTGCTACTCGACTTATAAACAAAACTTATCAACTGATTTCAGAACTTTGAGTGTGAAAATTCTTTTACATTTATTTATTTGTTTGTTTGTTTGTTTATTCATTCATCCATTTATCTATTTATTTATTTTTTGTGTGAAAATTCAACCACTATCCTTATAAAAATTAAGTTTTACAGTAAAAACAATAACAAACCCAATCCATTTCCACAAGATAATTAAAAATTTCAATGAGCCGGTGAATTGCTGAAACCAGTTGATATCTGGCTCAAATTTCAACATTAAAATTCCTTAAGAATTAGGAGACTTTGGAGTTGACAGCATCTGGAAAGGGGCATTGAGACATTTTCCAAAGCTCTAGTTACTAGTGGGAATATTTCACCTTTTAGCTCATCTACTGGTGTAGGAAATAGGAATTTGTTCTGATTAGAGTTGCCACTGAGATTTAAATCACCCAAGGGTGGTGGCTTAGTACATGAATTTAAGTAATCACAAGACTTTAAAGAACTCCTAGGTTATCATGAACACAACATGGATTTAAAAATTATGGATGATTTAACTTGCTTATGATTTTGGCTTTGCCCATTCAACCATTTTGGAAGAGTACTAGCAGGTTAAATCAACTACCAACCAAAGATCTGTTTCATAAAAGTTAAGAAATCTTATTATACAGAGTAAAATAACAGCCTTTTTTGGTAGGTGATGCATTAATGTTCAGCTGGAAAGATCAATAGTGACAGATGGACTTTGACCTCATGCTTCTCCACCCTCTCACATCCCATCCTTATTTCCATTAATGAGGTTGTGAGAAAGTCAGTTAGGAAAAAAAATCAGTTTCTCAATTTATTTTTTAGCCATATTATTTAAATCTTGACAAACAGTTATATGTGTGTTCTCCATAAGAATTTTTAACTGAAGTTACTTAGAAGAGTTTGTCCCCAACCCCCCAAACTGATCAGGTACTATGAAAAATTTTCAGAAATAAAAATGGAACCTCCAGGATACATACTCTCCAAATTCATAACTAATTACATTTTAATAATCCTAAAATAAAGGTCAAGAACTTTTCTTTTCTTCTTTTGTGTCCCTTACAATATTTAAGTGGTATTGAGTGTACAGCAGTTGTTCAATAAATAATTTTTTAATTAGAAAACATATTTTCACATTAGAAAACTTGGCTCATCACATCAGGTTATTTAGGAGAGGTGACAGGGAAGAAAAAACAGGTCTCTCTACCAATTTATCTGCTATTCAGGTTCAGCTCCCAGAGCACTTCAGGATTCATATATGTAATCATTCTGTCTCACTAACAACAAGAAGAATAGCAACAAGAAAGTAACATTTCTATGATACTCACTTTATGCTAAGTGCAATGGATGAAAGTTATAAAGGGAGTAAGTTTAGGGTTCATGTTGGGAAAACTTTCCTAACACTTAGAACTCTCCCAAAATGAAAATGTAGAGAAGTCAGGTGTTCTTCCTGATTGGAAATCTTCAAAGGGAGGGCCAAAGACCACTTTTCAAGTTCGCTACAGCAGAAATTCCTTTATGACTCGGGTTGAACTAAAGGGCCATTGTGATTCTGTTAGTTGCAACTTCATTTCAGAGTTAGCATGATGCCCAAAGAAATATTAATGTTCAAATGTGGCCTCAGACACTTCCTAGCTGTGTGATCTTGGGCAAGTTACTTAACCTTGTTTGCCTCAGTTTCCTCGTGTTTAAAATGAACTTGAGAAGGGAATGCCAAGCACTCCAGCTGCACCATGTGCAAGCACTGTTGTTGCATAAATTATAATTGTAGTGCTTTAGTATCTTTTATTTCTGTAAAAAATAATCTGTTAATTATAACTTTTTTTTAATCAAGGTAGAAATGGAAATATAAGGATTTCATACTGATTTAGTCGGCCACAAGTAAGTGCTTATTATATGCCAGTCACTATGCTAACTTCTAAGGGTACAAACAAAAATTAAAAATACTATCCTTACCCTCAAAGAATTCATAGGAGATAACAATTACATACATCCAAGATATCTTTATGTAGATGGAATAGAATGGAGGAAGAAAGGTTGTAGTAGTGGAGAGAGGAAGCCCAGGGAAGGAGAGAAGACTTGAAGGGAGCCAGGGAAACAGAGAGGTAGGGGTGAGCAAGGAGAGCAACCAGGCGAGAGGGCTAGCTGAGGAAGTGACCCAGGGCTGAGGGATGAAGTGTTGTGTTCAGGGAACAAGTGGGCTGGTATACCTGAATGATAGAGCCCATGGAAAAGAATAAAGTGGAAGAAGACTTGAAAGATATCTAGATACCAGGTTATGAAAGGTTTTAAAATACCAAACAAATGACTTTATTTCTGATCCTGGAGGTAATAAGGAGCCGTTGGAGTTTATTGAGGGGGGAAGGTAAATACTATGTCATTTGTGCTTAAGGAAAATCACTTGAACCCTGTTCTGGCTCCCTCCCTCTAGGACAGTGGTCTCCCTCCGTAACCTTCCCTTCCCCAACTGTGGGCAAATTTGCATTACATAAAAATCATTTTAGGTAGAGGTCTGCAGGATGGTCCACTTACTTAAAGCAAGAACTAACTGTACTTGAAGTCAACTTTGAAGTCCCTCTAAATCATTTCTTCTCCAGGCTAAAGATATCCCACATGTAGCATGTATTTAATAAACGGTGTTGAACTGAATTGAATATGCTTTAGCCTTCATTTTCTCCATAGGGAACCCTAACGATTTGAAAGATTCAGTGAATGAGCAAGAGAAAGTACTGGGAATGTTAAGTGTTCTGCTCCCATCTCCTCTCACAGCTATCTATATCTAACTGAAAAGCAGAAAGGAAAACAGAGAACACAAGGAAATTGTGATCAAGCCAGTTTTGCTGCTCAAATTCAATGATATCCAGACCAGTCAGTGAAAGATTCAATGTGGAAAAGAACAGTGAAAGAAAAGAATTATTTAGTTGCCCCATTAGAATTAAAAAAAAAAGGTATGGTATTCAAGCTGTCAGAGACATTTAAAAAAAAACCAGTTAGTTGTCTGGATGCTATAGGATCAGAACAGCAAATTAAAATCAACCAGACTTTACAATTCTACATTTTGTTTGCATACAATCCATCATCAAAAGTTGCTTATAATTTAATTTAATCATGTCAAAAAGGGCTAGGAGATTGCTTTTGATTTTATATATACAATTTTAGAATTCAAGCACTCCTGTAATTTTACCTCCCATTAACAGGAAATGATAAATAATTAACCATTTCATAATAAATTATTCTCAAGTAGAAATGGTAATGAAAACCTATTAAACATGAAGATTATATGTTATTCAGAACAGGCTGAAAAGCCGAATACTTGGGAGCATAGGCAAAAAAATTTGAAAAATCTGGGGGCTCATCAATTATGGCACTAAAAATATCTTTGGGAATATGGAAGTCATTACAGCAATCTGTAAATCTAAGCTGAGAATGAAGTGGTCCATGACCCAGAGCTGGTCATGTTAAACCACCAGTCTTAGTAATTCTAAACAATTTCTAGCTACTGTATAGTATTATCTCTTTCAAGATTTCTATCCCACTGAGAGGAATCTGTTTCTCTGAATTTTCCAAGGTGTACATTCAGTAATTAGGTTTCATAATATAGACTAAGGTACTTTTCCTGTAATGGGAGCTAACAGTAAAATGACCCTAATGGAGCAGAGAAGATCAGCATGGCTAATTTCAATAATGTCTGTCTACAGAAATGAGCCTGGAGCAAATTAGAACTTCCACAGCATTCATGTCACGGCAGGGGGCGGGGAGCAAAGCATATCCTTTATATTTGAAGATAAAGCCACTGCTCTGATTTGCACTGAGTCATCCCTACTCTCTTCTTCCTGGCTGTTCTTTTAGTCCCCTGGCATACATTTTCAAGGATCCGCATTAACCATGCAATCCACTAGCGTAGAATATATTGAAACTAACTGTCCAATGCAGAAGCCAAACCTATCGTCTCGATCTCACTAACAATACGCTTTAAGCAAAAGAGTTAACTGATGATGATCTTTAATATTTCTCAGGCCCATCGCACAATTGAGCTGAAATACTTTAAGTGTTAATAAAGTATTTTCTGAACATGTCTCTCCTCCCATTGAATAGGTCTTTCTTGGTGTGGACAGGGTCAATTAGCTATTCTTAGAAAATATAAAAACTTTACTGCCTTTACTTCTAAACAAACTTGGAGAATTGTACAAGGAAGGGGATATAAACTTCTTTTAGTATGCATTTAAGAATGTAAACAGGAAAATGTCTCACACATAATTCTCTTTTCTTTTGTATGTTTTTAGGGGAATTCACACATTTAATGCTTGTCGAGCACAATAACCTTTCCCCTCTTCAAATAATTAAATTTATAAAAAGAAACTCACCCATATTATGGGACCTAAAATGGGAAGTTGCTTAACTCTTAAAGGGCCCTCCCTCTCCTCCTCTAGCTTTTTGCTTTGACTCTTCAGGCACTCAGTCTCATGCACCTCCCAACAGGTTGTTCAACTGAAGCCCACATGGAGGAGCCTCAGAACTCTCCAGGAGTCTTAGTTCCCCCTCCCCAGACTTCTAAGTTAGTCTCTGGGTGATGCTAACAATTACACTGTCAGCTATATATGAAGTAAATGAAAACAACTCTCTCTTTCTCTTTTCTCCCTTCCCTCAAGTCTAAATTCTATGAATGCACTCCCATAGTGTTCCTTGGGTATTATTTATGCTTTCCAATTAAGCACTCACTTTGGCTGTCTTGGCAACAGGCTTAAATAAGTGACTCCTAGGTCCAGAAGTAAGTGCACATCTGCCCCAAGAATTAAAGGCTTGCTTGGGGGAACTGGAGTATTTTAGAGAGAAACGTTGTCAAAGGAAACTCATTGCAAACAGGTTAACTTGGACTATAGTCACTGAAAAAAAAAAGAAAAGAAAAGAAATTTTCCCCTCTTGTTGGACTTATTCTCAGTAGAAGGTGCAAATTCATTTTGATCCACTCAAAAAAGCATTTGAATTCAAAATTGGAGAATTGTACAAGGAAGGAGATATAAACTTATTTTCGTGTGCATTCAAGAATGTAATCAGCCTCACATTAGTTATATGGACTTGGAGAGACTGAAAAACAATGAACTAATTAGCCTTGCTATAATTTGATAAATGTCAGGAATACTAGTCATTACTGATTCACAATCAGCAATCACTGAAGCAGCTCCAATATTTCAGATTAAAGAGTGAAGGATAAAAGAGAACCCTCAGCAAACTGAAGAGAAGTCTCCTCTATGGTTGAATAAGAAAAGAGAAATGGTTTCCATTTTAGACAGAGCTGTGGAAAAGAAATCAAGAGAAACTTGTAAAATGGTAATATATTTTATCCTCAAAGATTCAATAAATTAAAGAAAGACTAGACAGAGTATGGGAGAAAGTCTAGTGATTTCTAACATATAAAGCATGCTAGCTGAACAAGGACTAGCTTTTCATTTCCTTTTAGATAATCAGAAAGAAGTACCAGTGTGATTTCTGAGAGCTAATACCAAAGGAGCTACATTTCTGTTGATAAGAAGCAAAGTAGTATTATAGAGAATTATGCAATCATTAAACAAAGGCAGAGAAATCATTACACATCTAATAGAGGTGTGAGTAGAAATATGTTAACAGTACAGATTCATTTAGACAGAATGGTTTTGAATTTTACTTTATTTCCCATTTCACAATATTTTTATTTCCTAAAAGCTTTATTAGCCTACAGACAACTATTGTCTACTGCATTATGAAAAACAAAAGTGAACCTAAAGCGATGAGCAATTATTTATGGACAGTCTTTCCTCAGCAGCACGCTAAATACTGCAGAGGCTCTGGGAAAAGCCTCTTTAAGCCCCAATTAGCCAAAGGTGGAGTACAGCTGTGCCCTCACCAGACAGCCTGGTATGTGGACATTTTGTGTGAGTTCTACTTTGTGACTTCTACCAAATTTCTTCATCTACAAAATGAAGGGGGTTAGACTTGATGATTCATAGACTTCCCTCCATGTCTAAAATGCTCTCTCATTCTAAGAAAGGGAAATGATGTGGGAGGAGAGAAAGGGCCATTCTGAAAGCCGGCACAGGGCACTCCTTAGGGGACATGCCAAGTTTCCTCCAATTCCCTGAAGGTCAACCAATATATATTAGGATAAACTGAATTCGACTGAACATAGATTATTTCTCCTGCAGTTTGTATTGATTTATATTACATTTATTAATATAGAAAATAGAGCAGTGATTTCAAAGACGTGGGGGCCAGACTTCCTGGAGGCCAGCAATAGAAGCAAACACATCAATCCTGGGGAGAAAAGACAAGATCTCTAAAAAGCACAGCCAGGGATCCAGGGGACAGAAGTGACAGCCAGGCCAGCCAGCACATACATTTCAAGAGCCTCTGAAGGTGTCACTGTTCAAAATAGAATATTACTTATGTTCATCACAACAACCTACCATCAATAAAAAAGTGAGACTATATTCAGTGTATTATTCAACAAGGGAAACAAAGCAGCTATTTAAGAAAGATTTTCATCAAGTGATTAAAAGGCAACTTAAAGGGGGGAGAGCAACAGTTGCCCAGAAAACTCATGCTCAGGGGTACTAAGAGTCAAAAGTGGAATTGAAAACTCTTGATGTCAAGTTAGATACCTTTTTATATAACATAATTTCTCTGCCACTTTTGAATAAAAGTTCTTTGGAGGGCAGCACCATGCCATGTATTTCTGTCCAAATGGTTAAAACATTACAGATATCCAGTATTTTGTGTGGGGGGGGGGGGTCAATGATTTTAGCAGTGAATTCTAAGTGAACTCTTGCATCTGGGCAACCTGATAATACCATGTGTGAAGCTAATAACGGCTGAAGCCTTTTAAACATCTAGGGGATTAGTATCTTTGGTAATGGAATAATCTGTCCGAACCCCAAACTCTCCTTGGCTCCTTAGCCCTGTCAGGGAGCTTTCGGGCTGGGCACAGTGAGTGGACACAGCTGTGCCTCTGAGATTTTGTCAACAGCATTCATCCTGTCCTCCTGTATTTTGCTTGGAGGAGGGAGAAGTATTAAGGAAAGGAGAGAGTCAATAAAAATAATGGTAATCTATCATACTAATTACTGACCTGGAGGAAAACTATAAAACTCTTATAATCTTTGACATGTCGGAAATTTTCCCTTACTCTATCCTTTTGATTCACTTCCCTTCACACTCCCTTCATGTGGCCCAATGGCTTCTGTGCAGGAAGGAGTTTCTGAGCAATTCATTCACACAAAGATCTAAGGGACTTCAAGTGCTGCATATTTGGGCACAGTTATACTTCTTCAAAGGATCCTAACAGGAGAGCAATGAGTAACTCAAAGGAATGAATTTCTAAGTGTCAGAACCACACCAGATAACCACTTACTCTGTCTACCCATAAGGGTCAGACCTGCAAAAACAACATAACCGTCCATAAACAAACACACATTACGCTCCAACTTCAGTGCTAGTCTCTGACGGGGAACTGCAGAGGACTAGATTGTGACCTTTGTGGAGACTTGTCAACTGAAAACCATCTAAGCTGTAACAGAGCATTAGAGAAACAAAGGAGAATAAAGACAGCCAGATCATATGTCATCACTATTATGGTTCTTCTTGGGAAAAAAAATAAAGGAAAAATTACTCTCAGCCTTTGGCTTTAAAAAGAAAAGTAGAGTAGTCATAATAATAGCTTCCAGAGAAAATCAAACATTATTTTAAACTATTATTTCTATGACCTATGTTCCCTCCCCCCACTCCCCCTTATGTAACTTAAATACTGAGAAAAGGAAAAACTCTAGCGTCCTAGTGATCTGATGTGACCGGGGAATTTGCTGTAATACAATTACTAGGATCAAAAGAGAAAAATACAAAGCAATACCTCAGGCTAGAAATGAATTAATTTGACAGATTCCCAGAAGCTGCAAGGATCAACCACGCTATAGGCAAGTTCAGTGGATGTTTTTCAACTTATCCTTTTTATATATATATTTGGTTCAATAGATTGTAACAGGAACAGCTTTAAGCAGAAATCAGCTATCAAAATGTCTGGCAAGCTTTATTGATGGCCTTGAGAATTTTTTTCTCCCAACATTAGGGAAAAACCTGTTAATGGCTAATGAACTGGAAGTATGTCCTGCTCCACAATGTAATTTGTGGTGCCCTGTTGAAATAGATATGAAATGCCAGTTCAATCCCAGCCAGTATCTACCCAAACAAATAAATACTAAAGGAGAAAGAGGTACACTTGGAGAATAAGATTTCAGTAGCTTTTGCAATTCCGGTCTTTGTAATCTAGCGTAGGTGCAAGTGGTGATTTGTTTTCATTGAATTATTGGAGGAAAAAACAAGCATTTATATGCTGCAAGCTCTGTGCTTTGCTCTTTACAAATATTATCTTGGGACCAAGCCTTGCCAATATTACAGACCACAGCCCTAAAATTGTTTTGGGTTTTTTTTGCTCCTAAATCTGAAACACTAAGTTCATGTGTTGTAGCTGTAGGATGGACACGAATTTATTGTCACTCTATTTCTTTGTCTACAATGGGAAGGGACTGGTTGATTCTCTAGAATCAGGGGTTCTCAAACTACGGCCCACGGGCCAGATGCAGCCCACTGAGGACGTTTATGCTGCCTGCTGGGTTATGGCAAATGGGCTGAGGGGCGGAGGCAGAGTGTGAGCTTTTGTTTTTACTCTAGTCCAGCCCTCCAACAGTCTGAGGGACAGTGAACTGGCCCCCTATTTAAAAAGTTTGAGGACCACTGCTAGATGGTTCTCTATGGTCTTTTCCAGAAGTCTTTCTTCAATGCCCAATCTGTAAAATGCTAGACCTGGAAGAACATTTGAGATTATTTAGTTCAGTACTCTCCTTTTACAGAGAAGAGGAATGACTTAGCCAAGTGCAATAGATGAGAAGGCCCAGGCTACCTGAATACCAATATTATATCCTTTTCACTACTCTTTGGATGACACATTTTGTGCCTTGAAGATTGTTTTATAAAAAAACAAAGCAGATTCCCAGCACAGAGAAACATCTCCTAGAATCCTACACGGGCTTTCTGACAGAAGCCCAACACCTACTTTGATACCACAAATGGGGAGTGGGACTAAATCTATAGCCACAATCGAGGCGATGGCTACTCCAGGTGCAGGCAAATATTTGGGGATTTTTACAGAGTCCTGAAAAAAATACAGGAGCAGGATTCCCAGAAGCATGAGGTTCAAGTTTCCAGTTCTATGGTGTTTCCTGGGAAAGAGCAAAATTATATATAGCCCTAAACAAGGTTTGGGAAGAGAGATCTGAGACAATGATTGTCATCCACAGATCCTTGAGTATTTCCAGTTGATCTAAAACCAGGAAAAGCGAGGTATTTTTACTGTGTCTATAACAAGTCTTCTCAGAGGTTCTAATAAAAGACAAGATGGTTCACAACAGGAAAGTGAACCTTAGAGGGTAACAGGAAAGGTCAGTATGTTTGGGTAAGGAAAAATTGCTAAAATAAGGGAAGCCAAGGAAAGGAAATTGGGTTTGGGTGTCAAGATATTAAGAAGCTACTAAGATGAACAGAATGAGGTCTACCCAACAAGAAGTTTGTCATAGAAATTGTGCTTTGCCCAAGTGACTGTGTTCAAAATATAGACTGTACTCCCTCTTAGAAAATAAAGGAATTTGAGGAACACTTCCACTTTCCAGGTTATTGAGGGAAATGAGGTGGATAAATGAAAAATGGTATGTAGTACCTGCCTACCCTGTGCCAGGCATTGAGCTAGGCACTAAGGTGACAAACATGAGAGTGAGATAGCACCTGCATTCAAGAAACGAGGAGTTGAACAGGGAGACTCATCTAGTGCAGTGGTGGCCAAGGAAGGGAATTTTAGTTGTGGAATCCCAAGAGAATAACTGCAGTCATGGCATCTTTGATTTGATTACTGGTCCCAAAACAAGGGGTACAAAGTGGGTTGTGAAGAGGATGGACAAAGCAGGGCAAGTAGTAAAATGCTAGGCTGGGTCCTGATTTCCTAGGGCTCGGTGAGATGTGAAACATGGTCTGGGACCAGCTACATGTAATATCTTGAGTGAGCTTCCACTTATCGACCAACTAGGTCAGCTCAACATGGTGGGGGCAGAGGACATGTAGGAGGGAATTCTGAAGTAGAATGGGAGAATTATTTCATGGGAGGCCACAGTGTCTGGAGGGTAGGAGAAGGCTAAGTAGTAGCAGAACAAGATTTTATATAGGTTTATGTAGATTTCCAGGTTCTGGTGGCCAGATATGATATGAAACATTGACTCAGTTGCCTATAATGGGTCAGGTGAGTTAGTGACCATTCAGTCATTAATCAAGAAGAGTGACTACAATGTGAAGGAAAGAAGAAAAATGATCCCAAGAGGCAGAGGAGAATCCTGACCTGGATAAGGAGGTTGGAACAATGTGTGGTACAAATGGTAGAAATGAAAGGACCATTAAACACTTAAAGAATTTTCCAAATAAGGAGAGCGTTGGGTCTTCTGAGGAGGAAGCAGATGATTTTCCTCCAAGGAATAATGATATGGACTCTTAAGTATTACTAGGTAAGACATCACCCAGGAAAAGACAGAGGAAGAAGAGACAAGCAGGTATGATTTGTGACTCCTTGCTGAGGAGAAGGGACATTTGTCGGCCTGAGAAAAACAACAGAGAGGCCCGCTGTCTTGCGGACTACGTGCCCAAGGTATAAAAAGATCTATAACAGAGAATCTTGGAGGACTAGTCAAACCAGATGACTATCGCTCACTCTGGGGATGATACAACTTTTAATACCAGAAGGGCATCTAGAAAACAGTACTAAAAATTAGGAAGTTTAAAGCAAGAAACTGAAGGCCTTAGGGAGACAGGTAGGGTTTTCATCACTACTGCCAATTCAAGGCAAGATCTTCAAAAGAGAAAGGCGGATTTAGTACGTAAACAACTAGTTAAAAAGCAATGTTTAGACCACAGCTTCAAATATAAGAATATCAAGCTCCTGAATGGAAATGGTGTGCACTCAACAAAAGTTGAGAAGTATTTCTGGAGCCTTACAAATTTAATCAAAAAGCCTTCCAACTAAAAAGCAAGGGAGTGAGAGCAAACTACCCATGTTTATCCCCTAAGCTAGATAACAGAGTAGCAGGCTACAGAGGCTGAAGACTAGTAGCAAAGACATCAAGACATTCAAAGTAGACAAAATTCAAGGAAGTAGCCAGCAATAAATCCCATTGCCTCAGCTGTCTATAAAGAAGGAAATTGGGGAAATAGATCACAAGCCTGGCTTTAGAGGCATGATAAAGCCATGTTGGGGAATTTCAATTATCCAGACATCTGGTGGAGATTTCTCCCTGCAGCTAAGAATTTCTGAACTCGTTTTAATAACAATAACATCCTTCAAAGGGTAGAGGAACTAATGAGGAGAACTTTAATCCTGGATCTAATTCTCAACAACGTGTAAGAACTGGTTGCTGGGTGGAAAAGATAGGAGTCTAGAGAGGAAGGGAGTATTCCATCTTCTAATTTGTGATGGGAAAGATAAAGGAAATTGGCCACAGTGTAACATAAACCTAGATTTTAGGAAAGCAGATTGCAAAGGATTCAGAGAAAGTATAGGTAGAATCTCATCTAAAATTTTTTGGAGAAATGAGTCTAGGAGTGATCAGAAGCGCTCAAGAATGAAATTTTGAAGACACAGAAACAATCGTAATAATGAGTGAAAAGAAAGGGTTGCTTTGAGAGACTGAACAGAAGGAATTCAATAACCAACTCAAATATTAAAAAGGCACAGAAGGACAATCAGAGCAAAGAGTGTAGCAGATAACTTCAAAAATGTGACCTTGGCCTGTCAGAATAGTATCTGGGGAGCTAAAGCTTAGAAAGCACGAGTGAGAAAAGTAGAGAGGAACAGAGACTTTTTAGTCATTTGGGAAAAAAAGAAGAGACTCAAAGACAGGACTTGTGTGTGGTGTGGAGAGGACTGTGGTTCAGAACAACAGAGAAGACAGAGCAGTTCAAGTCTTGGTGTGCATCTGTGTTTCTCTGACATGGAGAATGATCTTTGGGAATGGAAAGCACAGGGGAAAACAGCCCATGAATGGGCAACTGAAATCCATGATGAGGCAGTACCAACCTGCCCCAGATGAGTTCAAGCCACTAGGTTCAAAGGAATAGTGTGTGAGGTTTCTGGAAGAAGTAGTTCATATGTCAATGATCTTTGAAAGATGGGAGAGAAATAGGGACGGGGATGCCATTCCAAGTGGTTGCAGTTTACCAAGAGTAGAAAGGAGTGTTTCAGGAAATAGTAGGTTCCCTCTCATTAAATGTCTTTGAGTACAGATTAGATGACCACTTATTGGTATGTTGGGAAAAGGATTCTTGTTCACAAGATTGAACTAGACAGCCTCTGAGGTTCCCTCAAGTTTTGAGATCATGAAATTCATATGGGAGGAGCCAAAAACAAGTATAGATCAGGCTTCCAAGGTATCTTGCTCTCTACCTGTGATCTATCATGAGTCTAACTGTTTCTAGCCTCAATGAGAGGTGTTCATCCACTATGGCTGCAGATCTAACATTTTTGATATTGATAAGATAATGGAAGACCTCCTTTGTCCCTGATCTCACTCCTTGTTTGCTTCAGCAAATTTTAGGGTGAATGTAGCTTGACTTTGATTTGTGTCTGACTCCATCAAGTTCCCTGACCTTTATTCCTAGGTGTCCACTTATTTGATGGTGTGGTACCCTTTGGCTCTCAATTAGGTGAGCCACGAAAGCTCAATTAGACTCCAGAGAGCCCCCTTCTCCCTCCTCTTCTATTTGCCTGTCAGTCTAATATAGTATCTGCTGCCCAATATTATTAGATAGACAAAGGTGCTTATTTAACTCAAAATAACAAGTTTTCTTTGCCTGTGAATTTTGGAGTGAAACTTTTTTAAAAAAAGAAGATATCCTCCTAGGTTCCAGAGTCAAACACTAAACCGCTAAGAGCGAGTTGAATATTGGCGATGTTTGCCAAAGCTAAAACAAAGCAGCAGGTGGAAGTGGCTCAGTGTTTTTCTTTTTCATAAGCAACCTGGCCCCTAGCCTTCTGGGATAAATCAGCTCCCAAATACAGCAAGGTGTATTCTGTCTTTAAATGTACCCCTAATAAGTAAATATAGGTTTCCTCAAATTGGTCCAATGTCTGGTTAACATTTTTGCTACCTGTTTGAACAAACATGAATCCTTCCTTCCTTTATTGTTTGATAAATCTTAGAGGATTTGCTTCTCCCATGTTCTGAAGGATCCAGGCTCAGGCTCAGGTCAGGTGGGGCAAAGCATTATAGACAATCTGTTTGTGTTAAAATAATTTTAGTTCTCATGATTCTCTAGAGCTGACCTTACACATCCTTCAAAATATGAAAGAATGAAACTCACTATTACATTTTTGCTAACCCTGGTTGAATCTTTTTACACATTTATTTCCTCCTGTGTACATAAGGTCCTGTGCTTTGCATATTTTAAGGTATCTAATATTGCCCTCAGGTCTCAAGGAGCACATTAGAGCCTTCAAAGTCAATCTTTCAATATTCATGTATGCTCACAGGAAACCTCCATAAAAGATTTAGCAAATCTTTCACGAGGAGGAAAAAGCCTTAATCTTTTTCTAACTCAATGTTAGAAGCTGACTCCCTATATCAAAATGATTGAAACCAACTTGAGCATCTCTTAGTGACTCTAAGGTAGCTGCTGATTACATGCTGAAATGGGACCACCAGGGGCAAGAGTCTGGTGTATGGTTATGGTACCTCAGTCTAAGGTCACTGTTGGTCCCCAGAGAGGCAGGATGGCAAGGAATCCAAACTGCAGAGATGCAAGATTACAGGACCCCAAAATAGAATATTAGAATAGAAAGCCAAGTTGCACTGACAGCTCTATAGTGACATTTTGTGACGCCTCTCCCCACAGGCCCCTGAACAAACCTTATCCATTCCTGCTGCCATGATTTTGTATATGCCATCTCTACCATCAATTAATTAATTATCAGGTCTTCACTATTAATGGAAATGGAAGGACTCCACATCTTCAATGAGGAAGAATACACTTAGGAAGAGGGATAGGAGAGATTAGCCCAGTTGGGGAAGTGATGACATCTAAGCTAACACATCTAAGGGATGACTCAAGTAGCATGAAATTGCAGATCATGAGAGCTGATCATGTTGATCAACTGGGAGTTTGAGGGGACATCAGTTATAGCCCCTCTCTCTCAGAGTTGTTGTCAGGATCAAATGAGATAAAAGATGTAAATCTTAAAGTGCTATGACAATACTGGCTATTATTATTATACTGGATTCCCCAAGTATTAGAGGGGGCATATGAGAGTTTCAAAGAAAGACTGTGATGGAGGGATTTGACTCATTGAGAAAGGAGAGTGGTTCCAACAATAAAGATCATCTGGACAGATGGAGTAAACTTTGAAGGGTACAAGGTAGCTGAGTGAAGATGGTGGGGTGAGAGTCTGAAAGCGGAAGGAAGGAAAATGAATCTGACACAGGCACCTCCTTCTAGGGAGAGGGAGGGGACCAGCAATACATATAGTGTCTGATACAAGATTTCCCTGAGAATAAAAGGCTGAAAAGAGGATAAAAAGAAGAGATCAAGAATGGAGGAGAAAATGTTAGTAATTGTTTCCCAAATACAAGTGAGGTGAATGACAACAGAGTACTTATTCTATTATGTGATACCTAATATGTGATACCCTTTGCTGAGGGGTTAGATCAGACAATATATCTATTTTGCTAACTTAACTTTGGTGGTCCCGGGTACCGAAGAGCCTCATATCTACAAGAGTTGCTTAAAATCTACAGTACAAATTAAAATTTTTCATTAGTATCCTTGACTTGCTCCTAACTTATTATCCCATGTGCCATATAATAAGTATAAAACTCTATGTAGACCAAACTCATCAACAGAAATGATATAGGTTAGTTGCATTTATTTACTAATGACATTTTTCCCTTTTAAGATCTTCACTTTCTGACTTGACAATTTTTTTTTCAGTGACTGTCATTACAATTTTTCTAAAACAAACTGATAAAACATTGTTTAAAATTCCATTAGAGAACAACTTCTTTTAAAGATAAGATGATATCAAAAACTTACCATTAGCACTAGAATTATCATAAATCATGAGTAGTACAATAACTCACATATCATGTGGGTGGCAAGTTTGAATTATTAGAAACTAAGATAGGGTTAGCAGTAAGTTAGTCTGGTTTAATACTTTTAAAATAATAAAAGATGCCATTGTTAACCTTGATTTTCCTTTTTACATTAATGGGTATACCATTATTACTATTTTCTGTGAAATAATTGTATATTATAATTTAAAAATATTGGTTTTTAAAAATTTTTGGTACAATTGGTGATGGGGCTGTGAAATGATCCAACTATTCTGCAGAACAATTTGGAAATGTGACCAAAGGGCTATCAAACTGTACATGCCCTTTGATTCAGTAGTGTCTCTACTGGGTCTGTATCCCAAAGAGAACATAAAAGAGAGAAAAGGACTCACATGTGCAAAAATTGGTAGCAGCCCTTTTCATACTGGCCAGAAACTGGAAACTGAGTGGATGCCCATCACTTGGAGAATGGCTGAATAAATCATGGTATATGAAGGCTATGGAATATTATTGTTCTGTAAGAAACGACCAGCAGGATAAATACAGAAAGGTCTGGAGGGACTGACATGAACTGATGCTGAGTGAAATGAGCAGAACCAGGAGATCATTGCACATGGCAACAAGAAGATTATGGCATGATCAATTCTGACAGGCTCTTTTCAACAATGAGATAATTCGGGACAATTCCAATAGATTTGTGATGGAGAGAGCCATCTGCATCCAAAGACAGGACTATGGGGACTGAATATGATCACAACATAGTCTTTTCACCTTTGTTGCTGTTGTTGTTTGCTTGTTTTTTTTTCTTTCTCATTTTTCCCCTTTTCATCTATATATATAGAATTGCACATGTTTAACCTATGTTGAATTATCTGCTGTCCAGGGGAGGGGGTGGAGGTAAGGGAGGGAAAAATCTGGAACACAAGGTTTTGCAAGGATAAATGTTGACAATTATCTTTGCGTGAATTTTGAAAAATAAAAAAAGCTTTATAAAAATTAGTACAATGCTATGTTCTAAATGTTTTTGACAACTATTTGAACAACTTAAGAATACCAACTGAGCATTTCATAAATCTGTTGATGTTGATTATGCTGGTATTTAACAAGTGTGAACCCCACTATTTAGAAGAGTCTCTAACCCTGAGATAGGCTATCCACAGTGAAAGGAATAACTTTGGCAGTCACTCTGCATTCCTTCCCTTTATTCACTTCTGCTCTGTTACACTGCTCCATGTTGGCAGTTGGGGAGCATCCAATGGGAATTTGGTGCCAGATGGCCTGGACTCGGTGCTCCTTTTGAAAAGTTCAATGTATCTCTAGCTGAATAACAAACATACAGGTTTATGATATGTATATGTGTGTGTGTTTGTGTGTGTCCATAGTGTACACTATGGAACATTCAACTATTCTCAAGCAGACAGCTAAGGTTTGGTTTAAAGATTTCCATCCATGCCTGCATGGATGCAGCCTTTCAAAGACTGAGTTTTCACTGAACAAGGAGATATACAACAATAAAGATGAACATATGGAAATATTTTCAGGTTGACAACACTGTGCTCAGGCCTACATGCTGTTTCACTTGCCCAAGCTGTCCTTGGCATCAGAGTGCCCCGAGTTTCAATCCTGTCTCTACCACTTACTACCAGTATGATTAAGGGCAAGTCCCTTCCCTTCCCCAAGCCCCATTTTCCTCATCTAAAAAATGAGGGGATTGCACTATGGCCTCTGAGGTCCCTTTTAGCTCTATCCTAGATGGAGAGTGTGAGGTAGGGGAAGTTGGTCCTCATTGTTCCTAATGTCCCCACTTCCTGCTCTTCACGTCCTCACTCTTCCAGTTATCCTCAAAGCTTCCTCTAGTGGAGTCACAAAGAAGCACCATCTTTTTAACTTGTCTCTTTTTATCATGTCTTTGTCTCTGTCTCTCTCCAGTCAGGGGTAAGTCACATGCCTAATAAGTGTCAAGTGTCTGAAGCCATATTTGGACTCAGGTCCTCCTGACTCCAGGTCCAGTGCTCTATTTACTGCATCAGCTAGCTGCCTGCCCCTTATGCCATCAACCCTTAAAGATTCTGTGTTCTATGTTTCTCATTTCCTCCAGTTCTTGCTCTTTAGTTAAAATTATGATAAATTAGATCTGGCCAATATTTTATCCCTACAAGGGCGCATTAATACCATGATCCAGTTAAAATACTAAGGTCATTAAAAAAGCCTTTGAAGCATGATTTTACCACCTCATGTGTGCTTTTTACTTCCCCTAACTTCCTTCATACTTAACTCAGATGCCACCTTCTGCAGGAAGCCTTTCCTGGTCTCCTTGGCTGCCATGTCTTCCACTCATGTTACTTTCCATCTACTCTGAAGACACTTTGGGTTTATTTGGTTATTTACCTGTTGTCTCCATGATTAGAATGTTAGCTCTTTAATGAAAGAAATATTTTGCCTTTTTTGGTAGCTCTCTTAGCACAAATATTGAGCACAGTATCTGTGATATAGTAACTGCCAAGCAATTAATTGTTTGCTGAACAACTTGTTGGTCACAATCACCTTAAGCTCAAGGTATCTAAATTAAATTCGTTATTTTCCCATACCTTAAAAAGTTATCATTCCCAATGATCCCTGCCACAATATTCTTTCAGTGGAGATTTTAGAGGGCATCTTTGACTAATTTGCACTGAAGCACCAAGTCTTGTCATTTTCCCTTCAAAGTGGCCCTTAGCATTTTTCCACTGCCATGACTCTAAATTATGATCTTATCAATTTATTTCTGAATTTTTATAGATTTCTTTTTTTTCCTACTAGAACATAGAGGATACGAGTGTGATTCTTTACCTCACTTGATGACCTCCTTGAGGGCAAAGGGCACACCTTACACTTTGTTTGGTTTCCTTTTTCAGACCTCATTTGTGATAGCATTCTAGGACATGCTGAAATTGGATTGCTTTATTGTTCTGGGTCCAAATTTTCTTATGATAATTATTACGACAATTAAGTAAATATAATGATCTTCTTTGGGGGGGGGATCAAAATGACAAGCTTTCATTGTTGGGTCCCCATTCTAATAAGTCTGGTTTATTTTTCCACAAAGGAGACATTTCTCTCTCAAGTATAACCTTGTTTTTCTAGTTCTGAACCAATTAAGAATGAAAACTCCCAACCAAAGCATGTTGAGCCAAATCTTCCCCTGACTAAGTCACATGTTAGAAGAAAGGCGGGGAGTCTTAGAAATTTATTCCTTCTACTAGTTGAGTGCTATTCAAAAGTTGTTTGGGGTCATTGAAAACTGTACTTCTGCTGAACCAGCTACACCCAGCAAAAGAACTCTGGGAGATGACTATGAACCACTACATAGAATTCCCAATCCCTCTCTTTTTGTCTGCCTGCATTTCTGATTTCTTTCACAGGCTAATTGTACACTATTTCAAAGTCCGATTCTTTTTGTACAGCAAAACAACTGTATGGACAGGTATACATATATTGTATTTAACTTATACTTTAACATATTTAACAGGTATTGGTCAACTTGCCATCTGGGGGGGGGAAGGAGGGGAAAAATTAGAACAAAAGGTTTGGCAATTGTCAATGTTGTAAAATTACCCATGCATATATGTAGTAAATAAAAACTATTAAAATAAAAAAAAAACTATACTTCTTAAAGACTTAAGTTCCAAAGGTACTGACAGGTAGCAGACCAATATATAATAATGCATATGCTATTTGTCAAATCCAAAGCAAAGTCCATCAAAAAGATATTTTATGGATTTTCCATTTGTTTTTAGGGAGAAAAAAGACATTGAAAAAATTTCTGAAATCATAAAATGAAATTATAAAGAATGTATTTTCACAATAATTCTTGAATATTATTCATTGGGCTGAAAATTAGTAATACATGTAATGGTATTAGTAAGTCTGTCCATAGATCTGGACAACTATTCAACTAACAATTAGCTATACAAACGGAGAAGAAAATTTGTACTAGCTAACAATAAAAGATGGGGAATCCATCCTGGAATTTCTCCTATTTTCTATCAGTATTTCATAGAATCTCAGCTTTGGAAGGAACCTCAAGGCTGAAGTTGTCTGAACTAGAAGAATCTTTTCTACAAAATCCTAAAACAAGTGATCAGTCAGTCTTTCCTTAAAGAACTTCAGTAAGAAGAAACCAGTCAACTACCTTCAGAGACACTTTGCCCCAAGCTCCCATCATTTCAACAGCAACCAGTTTTTCCTTCCTGGTGAAAATCAGATGTAGAATGAAATTTCTCAGACTCAGAAGATGGAACAGAGAAATAAAATGTGTGTATATGTGTGTGTGTCTATGTATACATACATATATATGGGGTCACAGCTGAAAACAATTAAACAATAAAAAATATCTGTATGTACGTATATGGATTTAGGTGGTTAGAAGAATACTCTTAAAAAAGATGGGTCTATGCTCCTGAATGATTCTAATCCAGAATTAGACAACAGAAAATTTTTTTTATCAGTCTTTTTTTTCTTGCCTAGTTAGACAGACCAAATTCTTATGGACCTCATTTAGGAGGCTCTTCAGTGTTGCTAGACTTGTTGTAACAAGCATAATTTCATCTGAAAATAAGAGCACCTGGAAGACCTCAGCATATAGAAGGAATTTCCCTTCAGTTAGACTCTTCTCTAGATCCCCTCCAAGACAACAGTGGCAACATCTTTGGGGAGCACATGTCTCTATTTGGGGCTTTATTTTATTTCAATAATCAGAGAGGCAATGAACAAAGTTTTCTCTTTCCTGAGAGATATTACATGAGAAAGCCTTTTCTCTTCCCACCTTCATCAGGCTTTTCTTTTAGCGGTAACTAGTCAGTAATTTCACAAACTGTGGTTTTGGTTTCAGTGAATAATGTTAGCCCTGGAATGGCTGCTCAGAGTATAAGAAAACAGCCTTTAAGCAACAGCAAAATCTCTTTGGGTTTCAAGGTTTCAGAATAGCAGTGAAGGGCAAGAATTATTTCATGCCCCATTATGTTTGTGATTGTCATCAAGTACAATTCTTAAAGGTTTTTCAGAATTCAGACTACTGGCAAAACAAGAGAAATTAAGGCTAACCATAAGTATCTTCTCTGTTAACTTTTCAAAGCCCCATGCTACAACCACAATTATTGTGGCCAGATTCCCAGACAAGAAGGTTGATGAGCTGGTAATTGACCTCAGTAAAGGATGCAGCAAAAATGAAAAACCAACATTTTGAGCCAAAGTAGTTTCTCAAGCAAGTATCGCAACATTAAAAAGGTAATAAGCATTTTGTAAGAGTTAACCCTTGAATGTGAGTTACAGAATTTATATTTTAGTATAAGATAGAGAGCATCCAACTTGGGAAATGATGAGTTAGGTCTAAAAACAGTCTACAACATTTCACCAGAATTTTGAATATGTAAAAAAATGCTGTTTTATTTTTCATTTCTTCTAATTTTGGTCTGAAAACTGTGATTTTAATGGTGAAGAAAGACTTAACTGATGCTGACTGGTAATTCCGCCATAATTTATAATAATAAAACTTTACCTGGAGCACTAAGAGGTTAAGTGACTTGCCTACATGGATTATATGTGTGTGTGTGTGTGTGTGTGTGTGTGTGTGTGTGTGTATTATATATGTATATAAGCAAATGTTACTATTTGTACATAAGTATATTTATGTGTGTGTGTGTATTAAATGTACATTTTATATACAACTAGCATATATCAAAGGTGAGTTTGAACTTCAGACTTCCTGAGAGGAAAGCCAATCCTATATCCACTATGCTCTGATATCTAACATATATAAAATATCTAAGAAGCAAATGTAATAGACAACCAGCTACAATACTACATGCAGAGTATTTGTTCACTCAATGTTTATAAGCAAGGAAGAAGAGGAAAAGAAGAAGAAGCAAAGTTTGAGAAGACCTGGGTAGTCTGAGATTCATAGAAGCAAAATTGTGTTTGGCGTTAGATCATTAAAGAAAAGTTTCAAAGAATCAGGTTTTTATCTGAAGAGAAGGTTGAGGCTCAATATTTTGTCAGTAAATAAATTCACGTCAAAGAATGGTTGCAACCAGTATGGCTCCATCTTCCTTGAAAGAAGACTATGAGGAAATGAGCTTAAGTTGTAGCCCAAAGATTTAATTCCTAGAAAACTCTTGAGAAAGCACATTTTGACAAACTCTAACATACTCAAAACACTCCATGGGAAAAATGTATATGGGAAAATTGACCAAGAGAGCAGCGTGGTGCTAAAGGAACAATATTAAGGGCATAAAACCAAACCTATCTACATGTTTAAAAAAGCATGGTGAAACAAGAAAGAAACCATATTAACTAATGACATGAAGCAAAAAAGAGTATAATGTCATAACAAGAAATTGTACAATGACATAGACAATATGTATAAGAATAAATAAGCAGTAAATGAAGAAACTTATAAAATGCGAAGAGAAAGAGATTTGGATATAATAAGATAAAAGAAAACACTGCCATGTTGTTGAATTGTTTGGGAATTTGCTTACTAAAAGATGTTCCTGTACTTCAGGTCCTACACTTCTTGCCTCAGTTAAATCCTTTTAATTGGATGCCCCTCACTTGCACCTTGTAACTTCTCCCCTTCATCCATTTTCTCATTCCATTTCCCCCACCTGAAATGCATTTCTTCATCATCTTTGGCCATCTGATTGCAGGCCCAATTAAAATTCCACCTCCTCCTTTAAAAGTCTGTGTCCTGAACATTCCTAGACTAGAGTGATCACTTCTTTCTGAAATTCCCAGGGTGCTTACTGCCTGTACCATTTCTTTGGCACATAATAAAGCAAGGCAGAAATCTGTATTTATTCCTATATTATCGTGTTACATTCCAAACAACGTGAGCTGCTTCGGAGCAGAGCCCGTGTCTTGGATTGTATAAGCTACAATACCAAGCAAATAGCATAGAGTAGATATTTAATAACCATTCTAAGAGCCTGTTTCCTCAACTTCCTATAATATTATTGTTTGGAGAACTAAAGTGACAGATGTTGAATATCCTGATTTTTCACAATTTGATTCTGCTCTTTATGACATATCTGTCAACAAATTCAGAAAATATAGTGTGGGTAACACAATTAAGATGGAGATGGGATTCTTAATCTTTTTGGACCCCATGTGCAATCTGAAGAAACCTATAGATTCTTTCTCCAATGCATGAAATATACAGGATTGCAAAGGAAAGCAGTCATATTGAAATACAGTTATCAAAATATTAAAAAAAATTCAGTGTAACCTAGGTTAATTATCCCTGTATTAGATAATCTGCTAAGAAAGTTATCAATTCATTAGTATCATCAAAGATGTCCTTTTCCTGAACCTAATGTTATTAACATTTTCATCAGTGACCTACATGATAGAATAATAAACTCATTAAATATGCAAATGACCCAAAAGGAGTAGGTAGCACCTTGGAAGACAGGAAACTAATCAAAATAGCCCGGTAATTGAGAAATATATTCTGAAAATAATAGAAATTCAGCACAGGTTACTGAGGGGAAGGAGAGGGGGGAAATATTACTTTTAAGCTCAAGATGAAAACCTAATCATATATGTGTAATAAAATCTAGGGGTTATGCAGCCAGAAGGACAACTACATGGTATCAGAGCAGAGAGAGCACTGGGCCTGGAATTAGCAAGATCTCAGTTCCAATCTGGCCTCAAGTACCTACTGGCTGTGTCAATGACTCACTTAACCTCTGTTAGCTTTTGCTACCATCATCATCAGAGTGAACATGAGTTAGTGATAGAACGGCAGAATATTGGACGATTGTTTAAGAGTGAAAGAACATACATAATGATGACTACATTGTTGGTGGTAATAGGAGGGATGTTCACCTAAAGGAAGTGGACTATTCAATCTGGACTAAGGATGATGACTATGTATTGGGGTTTAGCAAGTACTTCAAAGCTATCTTAAGAGCATCATAACCGGCCATCCAAAAGAAATTAAATTTAATTTCTCAGACTAGTATTAGAATGCATTCCATTAAGGTCTCATTTTTCATATGTAAAGATTAGCCTTCACCCCCAATCCTGAACATTTTATCTTTTGTTCTGTAATTCATGGAGAAACACCTTAGGTGGAATCGTGTGCCAAATAGCCCAATCATCTCCTTTCTAATTTTGGTGGGGGCAGCTCTGATAATCAGCTAAGTCAGTAACGGTTTGATTTCCAAAGCAATATAGAGATTTCATAAAACATTTATCTTTAATTCCACAATACAGCTAATTTGGAGATATTATAACATGGTACATTCAAGGAGAATTGAAGTTGGCTATGGCAAGCATGGTATTTACAGATGGTCTTCAAATCGATATCTATTTAATATGCCATATCCAGGGTTCTTTCTACATATGATTTCACTAAAACATTTCAATCCCTTTCATTGGAATTGGTTCCTTTATTTATTATTGTCTACTAGGAAGGTGCACAGATTAACATTCGAACTCATTCAATTGAAAGGAATGGAAAACAGGATCTGATATGCTATCTACACAGTAGGGAAATTACCAGCCTACAAATTCTGTCTTTACAATATTACTCGCCTTGACAGAGAAACAATTTCCCCCTCCCCTAGAGTTTTTGTTTCTTAGCTTTCTGTAAAGGTAACCACTAGTTAGATTTTAATGGAAAATTTTTAAAATAGAATTCAATATGGAAACTTTAGAGTATTCATGTGACTATTCTCCACAACGGGTAAGGCAATATCTTCAATTGAGGCTTTGTATTTCAGACCCATGTAATTCTATGACAATATAGCTATTTTGTGAAAAGTTGGGTGAGTTAAAAGGATAGAAAAGAATGACTACAATTTTATGGCACCATATACCCACAGCTACAATTCCTCCCCCCAGCCCCGCACAGATCAAGTGCTTTGAATAGCAAAGATCATTTCAACCAAAGAAATTTTCTATTTTCAACAATAATACTTTACATATGAATCATAAATCTGTTTCCATTTTTTCAGAGCACTTTCGTATCTATTATCTATTTCATTTGATCTTTATGACAGCACTAAAAGATATATGTCTTGTGTGTGTATGTGTATAGACAAAAAGACAAATGTAGATACCTACCTACCTACACACACACACACACACACGGTTTTCCCATTGTACAGATGGAGTAGGGGAGAGGTTCTCTGACTTGCCTAAAGTCATGCAGTCAATAATGAAAGAAAAAAAGTCTGTGATCCTACAATCCTTTTATCCTTTGCTACATGCTACGTTTGTAAAAATCTGACACTAATGAATCAAGAGATAAACATTTACTAAGAATCTTGATGCAAGGCACTTTCCTAGGCACTGTGGGAAAATTCTAGCTATAGAGGAGGTAGGGCACAAGGGGATGCTAGAAAGAATTAAACATCTAGAACTAGAGAATATATCCAAAGTTATCTAGTCTAATCCCTTCATTTTTCAGATGAGAAAAGAAGTCAAGTCATTTGCCCCGGAGCTGAGATTGGAACACAGGTCCTTGGGCTCCAAAGTCTCTTTCGACTATACCCTGCTGCCTTGGAGCTTACAAAGATATTGTGGAGGATGATGTGGGAGAAAGCAGAGTATTATTTAGATGAGCAGAAAGAAAATAAAATGCAAAAGAACCTGCATGGGCAAAGGCCAGAGAACTCTGAATGCTCCCAACATTCCAGGGATAATAAATAATACCTGGAAATAGCAGAGGCTTGGAATGGTGGAATGGTAGAGACAGGTTGTAATGGGCCTTGAATGCTGGGCTAAGGAATGTAAATTTTATTCTATAGGCAACAGATCTAATGAAGTTTTTTTTAATTATGAAGATATTTTATTCTAATGTAGTATTTTAGAAAAATTAATCTTACTACAGAATCAATTAGAAAGTGAATCTATTCGTTTTTGCCCATTATGAAGCAAGTCTTGAAAACCATCAATTCAGTGATATTTAAGAGGAAAGCAACATATTACAAATCTGAAGCAAATGAATTTAGTCTGACCTTTTATAAAATAAAATTGGCACAATTCCAGCCCATGGACTTGCCCTCTTTTTCCTCCTTGAGAGCAGGGATTATTTTTTACTTCATTCCTGAATGCTTAGTATAGTGACTGGCACATAGTACACACATAATAAAGGTTTATTGACTAACTGACTAGATAGTTTTTTTCCTCAGGCTTATTCCTTTTTTTTCAAATATTTAATTTTTCCCATCACACGTGAAACATTTTTAACTATTGCTTTTTAAAATTTAAGTTTCAAATTCTCTTCCTCCCTTGGTGGCCTCCTTCTAGAGAAAGGAATTTGATATAGGTTAGACACATCCAGTCACGCAAAACATGATTCCATATTTGACTACATCGTTTCAAGGCAGCTAGGTGACATAGTGGACAAAACATTGGGCCTGGAGTTACAGAGATAGGAATTCAAATATGGCCTCAGAACTTCATAGCTGCATAACTCTGGCCAAGTCACTTAACCTCTATCTACCTCGGTTGCCTCATCTGTAAAATATGGGTAATAGTACAGTTATCTAGGAGTTGTTGTGCAGATCAAATGAGATAATGTTTGTAAAGCATTTAATACAGTTCCTGGATAATACAGGTGCATAATCAATTCTTGTTTCCTTCCTTTCAAGAGTAGAACAAAAATTCAACTTAGAGAGCTTAGAAAGGCAAATTTACAGTGAAAAAGGAAGGCCCATTAAATCAATCAGTCATACAGCCCTGCTTGGAAGGGAGAACAGAAAATTATGGCAAGAATGTTAGTATCCAGGTGTCCCAACACACGGTCCCAA